>NC_079514.1:2576444-2725460 GCF_000801105.2 Raphanus sativus
TTGCTGCAACTATCCTGTCAGCTTCTTGCACAATCTTGGACTCAGCTGTTGCAACAACCACATGCTCAACCTGTTCAATTTCAGTTCCAAACACCAATCTTTCAATCTCATCTACCTCTCTCTTGTAGTTGGCGACCTGAGAAGTGTCACTAGAGAGGAGAACATTGCAATGTTCTCTTGGGTTTGCCTCTGCTTTCCCTGGTAGGGTTCCCATAGGCTGCTTGGAGGTTGAAGGAAAAGAAGCAACCTGGCTCTCTAAAGCTTTGACGTGAGAGGCAAGTTGCATGTACTTGTTGTTGAGGTCAGAATAAGTTCCATCAATCTTGGCATGAACAGCCTTGAACTCATCTCCAATGTCTTTAGCAAATTTCCCTTGAGCTTCTAGGATTTGTTTGAACATAGATTCTATGGTTGAACTTGGAACTTGAGCTTGAGAAGAGCTTCCTCTAGCTTGAGTAGGCTGGTTGCTTTGATAACCACCTTGTTGGTTGTTGTAGAGGGGCTTTTGCTGGTAGTTGTTTTGGTATTGAAAGTTGGGCTCTTTCCTATACCAAGTTCCATTGTTGTTGATAAAGCACACCTCTTCATGTCCTTCCAAGCCATCAATCTTCTTGATCTCAGCAACCTGCTTTTGTTGCTGTTCCCCAACTGATTTCATCTGATCCAGCTTAGCTTTGTTGGCAAGAAGTAGGTCCAGCTTCTCTTCCAAAGACTTGAGCTCTTTCTTGGTCTGCTGATCATCACTTCTATTGACTCTATCATGATCCTCACTGTATACTGAGTCACTCTTGGCCATGTTCTCTATCAGCTCCTCTGCATCCACCTCGTTTCTGCCCAAGAAGAATCCATTGCTGGCTGTATCAAGTCTGTTTCTACACTGTGGTATAGCTCCCCTGTAGAAGGTACTCAACAAGCTTTCTTTGGAGAAGCCATGGTGTGGGCAATGAGCTTGGTAGCCTTTGAACCTCTCCCATGCTTCACTGAAACTTTCTAAGTTCCTCTGCTGAAACCCAGAGATCTCATTCCTGATCTTAGCTGTCCTGGAGATGGAGAAGAACTTGTCTAGAAAGGTTTTCTTGCACTCATCCCAAGTAGTGATAGAGTCGCTTGGGAGAGACTTCTCCCACTGTCTTGCCTTGTCTCCCAGAGAGAAAGGAAAGAGCCTGAGCTTCAAAGCATCTTCTGACACTCCATTGGTCTTGGACAAACCACAGTAGCTATCAAACTTGTCCAAGTGGTCAAAAGGATCTTCGGTAGCAAGATCATGATACTTGTTGTTCTCAATGGTGTTGAGCAGTCCTGACTTGATCTCAAAGTTGTTGTTCTCTACAGCAGGTGCTCTGATTCCCAACATATGACTATGAATGTGAGGGCGATCATAGGTTCCAATAGCGCGAGCTTGGCGCTGTGGGTGTTGTGGTCGAAGGTTGGCAGCTCCTTGACCATATCCCTCTTGGGCAGCTTCCAAGGGGATCTCTCTATCTTGATTCGGGTTCTGATGGTGAGCCATATCAAAACCCAATCTGTTGAAATGAGCCTGTTGCTCCTCTTCTCTCCTTCTTCTTGTATTCTCTCTTTCCAAAGCCCGGATGTCTGATACTAGAGGAGTGAGGTTTGTAGTCCCTCTACTTCTCAAGTTCATACACCTGAAATGAAAAAGAAAGAGGAAAAAGCAGAGCCAATATCACAATAATAATAATAATGACTTAGTCTCAAGCAAATGACTAAATCCCAATGTCAAAATCACAATAGAACTTGGCAACGGCGCCAATTTGATAACAAGACTTTTCAGGTCCTTATCAAATGAAGTAGTATGTGAGATGTCGAACCAATCCTATGTGATTTCAATGCACTGAGAATACAAATCTATGCTTAATCTAAGTGCAAACATGTTTTGAATGATGATGTGAACTAGAACTATGCTAAAATGCAATAAAGGAACAAGCTTTCAATCAATCTAGGACAATAGGACTCATGGGGCTAGGCATTTGACTTTAAGTGATTAAGATCCAAGCTAAGGGTGGCAAACTTTCAATCAAATAACTTCCTTAAGTCTAGAACACTGAAATAAGCAAGCTCTATGGTCAAGAAGAATGCTCATTTGCTTTAATCAACTAGACATCAAAGGTCTTTGAGCCTAAAAGGTCTAAGCAATCATTAAGGATGAGTCTACTAACTATCTAAACTCCCTTAACACAATGGTCTTTGTGTAAGGTAAGTTTAGAGCAAGCTCTACTTGGTTCAGACATTTCATCAAACACCTTGTGGGTGGGAAATGTCTAGAGCTCTAGAATAAAGAGGCCAACTTTAATCTAGCATTAAGAGAAGTAGACAAGCAAGGAAACAAGAGATCTAACACTAAACACCCTTAGATCTTCACTTAATCACCCTAATCACCCTAGCCCATGAATCCAAAAGGTAACTACTCACTAATAGACATGAATAACCCAAAACCCATGGATGGTTGAAGGTTAATCATGCTTAGTGGTCAAGATTGATCAATAATCACAAGAGATAAAGATGAAAAGAAGCTCAAGATTAAGTCTTTCACCAAAATAGCTAATGTGATTACAATGAAAACAAGATATGATAACCTTTAGGTCTAAAATGTATTTATACTAGGCTAAAACTTGAACCGGGTCAACCCAACAACCCTGGGCCGACCCAAATAGAAGCTGGATAAAGTCTGTTTTAAACTTCGGCCGCAGCCTCCTTAAGCCCGTGAAGACAGCCCGCGAAATGCATGCCCAGGCCGCACCCCTCTGCTTCCTGCGATGACGGCCCGCGAAACTCTCTGTCGAACTCGTCGAGTTCTCGTCGCGGCCTGCTTTAGCCCGCGGTGGTTGCCTGCGGTCGTCATGGTCGCGGCCTGCCTTAGCCCGCGGTGGTTGCCTGCTACCGCACCATTACCCACCATTTGGACGTTTCATGACTTCTTAAGCTCCAAAATCTGATTAGTACTTCTCCAAACCTGAAAACACATAAACACCATGCAATGCAACCTAGACAAACCTAAATACTAATTTAAATAATCAAAATGAATGCAAAATGGATGGTTAAAACCATGAAATACACAAGACATCACCAATCGACCTGGTAAATATCCCACCGATACCACACCTCCCAGAGTTGACGTCCCAAGCTGCATCCGTATAGCAAACTAGTGTCTCATGAGGGAACGTCGGGGGGGCGCTACTCGAGGGATGACCGATTCGGGATGGAGGTGTAACTAGCGTCTTTTGAGCTCCGGTGTTAACTTGTGATTGACACCATTCCTTTGCATCCTTAATACTCTTAAGTATTATCTCCTGAGCTGTGAATACTCTGTTCTCAAACACAAGTTTATTCCTAGCTTTCCATAAGTTCCAAAGCACCCAAGGCCACAAAGGTGATATCAATCCAATCGGTGGCAGAGGAGTAAACAAATCTCCTAGCTTGACGAGCTCAGCAATGGTGGAAAGGGAACCTGGTGGCCTGTGTCTGATCGGGAGAAGACTCCATACTTCTTCAGCGAGTGGACAAGTGAGGAAGACATGCAGGTCATCTTCATGAGTTCCACAAGTTTTGCAATTAAATCTCAGGACTCCTCTTCTCTCAAGGTTGGCACTCACTGGAATCGCCTTCTTCAAGACTCTCCACAGAAAATCTTTGAGCTTAGGCCCTGTTTTAATATTCCATACATGCTTCAACCAGTTCACAGGATCATTTTCGGAATTTAGCTCAGTCATCGAAGTTCTTCCAATGCCATAACCTGATTTTGTAGAGTAGATTCCAGTCTTTCCCGGTAACCAAACCAGAGTATCCGTTGATGGAGTGGAGCTTGTTTTTATCTGCAAAATAAGATCCTCATACTGAGGTAAAAGCCTTCGAATCTTCTCGATATCCCACTTATTTGTAATAGGGCACAGCAGGTCACACACCAAAAGAGATTGATGCTCGGAGCTAGGGGGGCCTATCGGTTTGATTGGCTCATTGAAAGATAGCCAGGGATCGTCCCACACCCGGATACTCTCCCCATTTCCAACCGCCCAGCTAAGGCCCTTACGCAGAATGTCTCTGCCCGCCAGTACACTCCTCCAACCATGAGAGGCAGATGATGGAATAGGACAATCCATGAAGGAGGTACTGTGTGCGTATTTACCCAATAGAACCTGAGCCAGAAGCGAGTTTGGTTCTTTGATAAGCCTCCATCCAATTTTCGCAAGTAGAGAATCATTAAAGATCTCTATATCTCGAAAACCAAGTCCCCCGGCATACTTTGGAAGTGTCATAGTATCCCATGCAACCCAACACATCTTCCTTTTCTCCGGGTTGGCGTCCCACCAAAAGCGGGTCAGCAACGACTGTATTTGTCTACACAAAGAGAGAGGTAGTTTAAAACAGGACATGGCATGGCATGGCATAGCCGAGAGAACCGATTTGAGCATAACTTGCTTTCCCGCTCCTGATAGAAACCTTGCCTTCCAGCTGTGTGCCTTCTGGCGAATCCTATCAAGGATGGATGCAAAGATGTCCCGTTTCCTGCGCCCGAATTGCTCGGGAAGTCCCAAATATTTTCCCACCCCGCCCTCAGTATATATCTCCAGTGTTTCCTTTACTCTCGAGCGGGTAGTATCAGGTGTCTTTGCGGAAAAAGTAATAGCCGATTTCTGCGGGTTGATTCGCTGTCCCGAGACTGCTTCATAAGTGGCTAAGATCTTCTTCAGCGCTAAGACACATGCCGGTTTCGATTTGCAGAAAAACATAGTGTCGTCCGCAAATAACAAGTGGTTGATCAGTGGGCTGTTGTGAGAGACCCTGACCCCCGGTAAGGATCCATCAGCCTGTCCTTTGGCGCAAAGAGCAGAGAGAACCTCCGTACACAGGATAAAGATGTGCGGTGATAGTGGATCGCCCTGTCGAAGCCCTCGTGACGGTTTCACTAGTCCCTGAGGTGAGCCGTTTATCAGGAAAGAATAGGATACTGATTCTATGCAGCTCATGATCCAGCCTATCCAGATTGGGTCGAAACCGAGAAGCCCAAGCACTTCCTTGACAAAACTCCACTCGATCCTGTCATATGCCTTACTCATGTCCGTTTTGACGGCCATTGAGCATCGTTTCGTTGCCTCAGATGTACGAAGGAAGTGGAGTGTCTCGTGAGTGATAAGTACGTTGTCCGAGATCGCTCTACCCGTCACGAATGCCGACTGAGTATTAGAGACAAGCACTGGCAGCAATGGCTTTAATCTCCTAGTAAGAATCTTTGCAATAATCTTATAGTGGGTGTTGCATAGCGCAATAGGTCGATAATCCGCCACTGATCTCGGTCCGGTAATCTTCGGGATGAGCCTAATATGGGTCTCGTTCTGCTGCGGGTGTAAGTAGCTCGAGATGAAAAAGTTCCGGACGTCCCTGATCACATCAACACTGACAATATGCCAGTATGCCTGATAGAATGTAGCTGAAAACCCGTCTGGTCCCGGAGCTTTATTCCCGTTGATAGACAGTACAACTTCTCGAATTTCCGAATCACTCGGTATAGATATCAGCATCTCATTCATCTCTGGTGTTACCTTCCGGCTGAGAAGATCTTGTATTTGGGAGAAGGAATTATTTCCATTTGTACTGAAAATCTGGGTGAAATAATCAGAGATCACCCGAGTGATATCCTTCTCCTCATAGACTGCTCCTCCTTGCGCATCCTCCAGCACTGGAATAGAATTTAAAGCTCTCCTGGTTCTAGTAGCAGCATGGAAGAAACCAGTGTTTCTATCTCCTTGTTTGAGCCATTGAATCCGACTCCTTTGCTGCCAGAATTGCTCCTCTGCCAAATAAGCCTTACGAAGAGTAGTATTGATCTCCTCTATGCGTGTTTGGTCTGGCTTATCACTAGACAGAGCTTTCTCGAGGGCTTCTTGGTTCTGTTTGATAACCAGGTTACTCTGTATCTGCTTTTCCTTAGCCCATTTAATGATACCCTTCCTGACTTCATTTAGCTTTTGGATAACCGAATCTAGTGGAGACTGATGCCAAGACTCATCAACAATGCGTGTTACTTCCTCTTGCTCTGTGAGCGATCTATTAAAGCGGAAGATACCCTTCTTCTTAGGTCTGTCGGAGTTGAAATAGGATACCAGGGGCCTGTGGTCTGATCCCTCAAATCTCAGATACCGGCATCGACCCATCGGAAAGTCTTCAAACCACGCACAGTTGCTCATAGCACGGTCTAATCGTGACCTGATGAAGTGCGTGTGTCTATTTCCTCTCCAAGATAACTGTTCTCCAGTGTGTTTTAAATCCCAGAGACCGTTCTGAGCAACGAACGATCTAAAATGGCCAGGTGTTAATGGGATCATATCATCAAGTGATCGACTCCAACACGTCACGTCAATTGGGGCCCAATTGAGATACTCTTTCATCGACCATCAGCATGTCCTTACATTGGGTGTGGAACATAGGCTTGTTCAAAATATTATTTAGATTTTTCGTCAATTCATATAATTTGGTATATGATTATTTTCTATTTTAAATCGAGTTAAATAATCACTTAAATAAGTATTTTTCTTATATATCGCATGATGTATTTTCTACCAATGTTCAAATGTTATTAAGAAAAAAATAGTTGCATACTTAAATACATATGGAAATAATATGTATTTCTACCAATGTTACAAATGTTACTGGGTAAAAAAATTATTTTTGATTTGAATGATTGTTAAATTTTTTATTCAAAACGTTTTTACAATGCATCTCTATTTGGAACATTTATCTGACTAATAAACTAAGATTACATGTGGAAGATTTTTATCTGGTGTAATAAGCAAACCATACAAACATTGCTCTCTCGTATCCTTTCCTCACTGTACTTGGTAAGAAATTATTCTACATGTTTTGTTTTGACTAAATCTCTTTTTTTGCTAACTGTTTTTGACTAAATCTTCTAAGAAAATAAATGTACAGATTATGTTCTTTTGTTTATCTTTGACCATGACAACTATTTTGAAAGTTGTATTAGTATATATGTAATCAGTCTAAGTAACAAACTCAACAACACGATTAAGAACATCATAAAAATGGCTATAGCCGTAAAAACTTCAATCCTATTTGTTTTAACTATTTTTTTATTCATGTCTTCTATTGACTGTCGTACATTAACTATTGAAACTTCTTCAACTACTTTAGATTCTCCAGGTAATAACTTATTTTTAGTTGCAGATATGTTTTTGTCATGTGGTATTTTGTATTAATGATTCCTTTTGTTGATAAATAGGATATGGAATAGGAGACGAGTCTTGCTTTGGAGGATTTTGGCCGTGTAAGGAAGACATTCTCTTTGGTTGCGTTAGATATTGCAATAAACATAAATACAAATTTGGCCGATGTACGGATATAGAAGGATGTTGTTGTTATTGAAAAAAGTGTCTATGATGAAATAATATAATAAAATGTGTACTTTGCAATATAACATCAATAGTTTTGAATATTTATACAAAAGATCTAGAGTAGAATACACAAATTTTACCAAATCGAAATTAGTTTGATGAAATTCAAAAAGTAGGTTTTGCAATTTGAACGAAATCTAAAATAAAATCGAAAGTACAACTTAGTGGATACTGATTGGCTTGTGTGTTGAGTTTTAAAGCAGTGATTAGGTTTGTGTCAAGCCAGGTCCGGTCATATATGTTTCATAATGGTTCATGTGCATAATAACATATGTTACATCTTTGAACTAAGATGGAAGATGTTTGTACATAAAAGCTCAAAACCCATTAAAGCATTACAAGAAATTAAGGGGGAATGTAATCGAAACTAATCTTGACTATAACAATCTACATAAGCCTGGTTAGAGAATTTAGCTAGACAAGGTGTATTCTACCACATGACAATTCAAAAGATCAAACAATAACATACTCAACGATGCATTACAATAGGAGGGCAACTACAGACATGATCACCGTCTTTAATGCCAAAGTCAATGAGATAGTCAGAGTCGTTAATCAATCTTTGTTCTCCATAGGATAAGCAGAACTATGCCCAAATATGCGGCCTTCATTAAAGTGATACTCACGTATTAAGAGTAGGATCATCAAGAATCACATATAGATACTAAACTCAAAAATCAAGCAAAATGAATGGTACCATGAGATATTGCCAAAAGTAGTAGTATTTTGCTTTGCCTAATTCTTCTGCTTGTTTACAGTTTGTTTAGAACTAAAAACAATATTTCTCATATCATTAAACTATTATCAACGTGAAAAGTGAACCAAGAAAACAAGAAAAGTGAACAAAAATGAGGCGTCGCATTAAGGATCATCACTAGGGGCCACTCCTGTTTGTGAATGGCTCTTCTTTGTTTACCTCCCAATGATCTTATAGTATGCATATAAACCGGACCCGAAGAAACCAAAAAGCTGTCCAATCACATTCATCTGCATGAACAAACCAAGCAACAACAAAAATAAACAGCACTGAGTTGTAGCAAATGTAGACGGGTCATTTTAGGTTCTCACTGGAGTAAATGGGATGGTGAAGAACATAACATACCAAGTCGAATGGGAGTCCACCAAAGAACATCCAGCCTAGTCCAACCGTGAATACGTCCTGCAACAATGATGTCAAAATGTTCAAAGCTTCTACTTTCGCTAATCGAATCATAACACACAAAAGACCTTAAAAAACAGAAATTTACAAGGATAATTCCTTCTCCTTAACAAAATAGTGTCACATTTGTGTTTTCTTTGTTCAAAAGATAGGTATGAAGTGAAAACCGACCTTCATATTGCCACAAATTGTCTGCGTGACAGCCGAGTTGAGAGTGGTGTTAAGAAAAATACAGTAGTTTAAGAAGAAAGCCAACACACACGAAGAGAGTAACACAACCTGGTTGAGAAGTGTAGAACACAAACAAGAAAAGACATCATCAGTGTTCTCAAGAAATAAGTGGAACATATACAAAGGCAGAAGAGAGATTTACAAAATACCATGAAACCGGGAGAAAAGAGGTGAGGAAAGTTAATAGTCCTCTCCAAGTCACCGCAAACATATGTCCATATCATCAATATTGGCCCGCATATAATTCCTATCATTATAAAACTCAGAAATTCAAAGTAACTAACTGGCGTTTAAATCAATTTAGATTACCATTGCACCACATAAGGCCAAAGCTATTCAAGCCACTTGATTTCCCTGGAGAAACCAGACAATTAGACTTAGCAGGAGAGGGAGGAAAAACAATTTTATGCAGAAACCAGGTGAAGACTAGTGTACCAGTCCGGGAGATGGTTGCTAGATAAACTGCTGTTGTTATGTTGGCTAAGAAAACGACACCATATCCATAAAAGTCAAATGACAAGTCCCTAGCTCCAGCAAAAAATGCGCCAAACAAGATAACGCCAACACTGATATCAAAACATACAAGAGTTTAGTTCTGCATGTAAGCATGATTCTCATTTTAGAGGGACTTTAACTTAAAGCGTCAGCTGGATATAAATATGATTCACCTTCCAATGATAGACCGGGTATATCTCTGACCAGTGAGCATGTACTCAATCACCATAGTAAAAGCCACCGTAGTACGCCTAAGCGTGGTGTACATGGGGACATTAACCCCTCTCACAGACGCCATAGTGACTAGCTTTCAGGAGATAAACATTGATTTTTTTTTTGGTGATCAGTTACTATATATAGAATCCAACCAAACAGCAGATCATTTACAGGCTTGTTCAGTAAAAAAAAAAGACTTACCATGTAGAGAAGATAGGCAACTGAGAGAGGAAGGGTGTGAAACAATGTCTTCAACGGCACAAAAGCTGAGACATTATTATCAGAATCACCCGCTGTGAAAGAGATAATCTTCTTGCGCCTCAAGGTATATAGAAACAAGGTAGAGGACACCATCTGTGGTAGCCAAAAAAGTGTCAATCTTTTTTAGAGATGAAAAGATGGGTCACTGCAAAAAGACAAACTTTTATTTTTTTTTGGCAAAATTAAGAGCCTCTTATTCAGAAAAGAAAGACATGAATTAAACTTAATGGTTTCTGATCACAAGTTCACATAAAGACAAACTTTGTATATATAGTATATATACCTGAAAGAGTGTGATAATGTTAACACAGGGGAAGTCATAGGAAGAGAGAGCTGCTTTATTGAACAGCACAAGCATCACTGCCAATTAAAAACACCAACACACAACAACATACAAAATTGTAATTTGATGCCAATAACATAATCTCAAAGCATGAAACTTTAACATTACTCTGAAAGAAATTGAGGAGATTAAACCTGCGCAGGACATGTAAGAGAGAGCAGCGTAGGCGCCACGTTTGGTCATGGCGGATCCTTTGAAAAGGCGATCGTCGGTGTCATTCTCTCCGGCGAGAGGAGGATCGGAGACCGGAAGAACAGGATTCCTCATGATACAGTCTTAGTCTTCCTCCGTGTTCGCCGTCTCTATGACTCTTCTTTTGTCCGGCAAAACTCGAGTCACCGCCGTGATGAGTGAACGTAAAAGACACGGGACATTTGAGTGGACCACCTCTGTCTCTGTGTGTGTGGCGCTTGTTTTTTGGCAATTATTATGAAAATTATTAAAAATTCAATTTGTTTGTCTCTATTTGTGGGTTAAGCCCCAATGAGAGAGTTTATGGGCTTTAGCCTTATCAGATGTCAATTTTTCGAAATTTTTTTCATAACATCTATCATTTTTCGAGTCAAACAAAAAAAAACATCTATCATTTTTCTAAAATATTAAAAAGCTAAAAGATATTCTGAGACAAAATCTCACGCCCATATAAAATATTTGAATAATATATAAGAGATTTGAGTCAATTTATTTATTATCAATTAATTTTAAGTTGGAAATTCATGAAATTTATCATGGTGTTAGATCGAACCCGCGCTTTAACCCATAAATCCGATTCTTATATCGTGATAAATTTTATGTATTCCCAATTTAAAATCAATTGACAGTACTTCCAACACAATTTAGAATCATTGTTTATTATGTTTTTCTATAAGATTTTTTAACATTGAAATTTAATATGATAAAAAAATTATAACGAAAAGAAAGAGAATATCTTCTTGTTATTGTTTTATGTTTTCTTGAGAAATAATTTCAAAGTCTGATATATTATACAACAACATTTCTTAGAGCTATATATACAATGTTGAATGAGACTCTTAATCGATCCTGATAGTTTTTTTCGGTTTTATGGATAATACTTAAACTAGTACATTATAGTTTTGGTGTTTGTTTGGTTTTATGTAATTCATTGTTATTCGATAAATATGAAGAAAAAATCAATGATATATTATGCTATTACAAAAAAAAAAACAGTTTATAAATGTGATTTGAGATATTTTTGAATAAATTTAATTTGTATTTGGGAAGTTATATACTAAAAGTAGCTTTGGATTCTGATTTTGGAATAGTGATATTATGGATACTGAAAAAAAAATTAAACGCTAAATTTTTAGAAACGATTAAAGTAGCATTAATGAGCTGGTAATATCTTACTAGTTTAACTTTAAATCAAGAAATTTGAATAACGAATGAATGGGGAAAGTTTGTGGTACGATTCGTAAAGTAGTAGCTGAGGAGACATAGAAGAAACATGATAAGACTTTGGTATCTACAACTTGATGAAGACAAGAAGACATTATGCCAAAGCTGTCCAAAACAGCACTCAAACTCGAGTTAAAAAGATAGATTCATTCACTTCCCCTTTATCCTAACACTTGTTTGTCCCCCTCCCGCACTCAGACAAACAGTTTCTATCCTTTCTCGCTTCCTCCCACGTGCGTCCTTTATTATCTCTCACCAGTAGTTTTCATTTCTAAATCAGTTTATTCAATGGATTAGGTTCCTTGTCGGTATCTTATGTGACTGTTATTGGATTCGACCACATATCTATTTTATCCATTTTGTACCTGCTACTGCATAACCCGCATCCGATCTTAGCGTAAGATTGTATGGTTTTATCGCAAAATCAATTTATAATAAGCAGAATTTTTTTTTTCGCAAAAAGGCAGAATGATTTTTTTGGAACTCTAAGTAGAATATTTCGTGCCATTTATATAACACTGTTTCAAGTTAATTTTAGTGTTGAGATTCAAACATGCTAAATAATCCAAAATTCAAAACGTTTATCTGAACATATCTTTTTTTTTTGGTAAAACATCTGAACATATCTTGATCGGTTCTATTAAGATGTTTGAGCCAAAATGGTCAATCATACTTTTTTTTGGTAAAACATCTGAACATATCTTGATCGGTTCTATTAAGATGTTTGAGCCAAAATGGTCAATCATACTTGTCAAAGCTAGTAACAAGTACAGAACATCATGGCCCAATGATAAGGACGTGCTCATTCCTACATCCAGGTTGTGAGTTCGAACCCTGCTGGAGGGAACTAAGTCATGATTTCTGGACACCAACACGGATATGAGCCTATGTTTTAGGGCCCATTTGCATACCCGGAAAGAGGGTCTATCCGTGGTTGCACCTCCCCTTGGGGATTAGTCTGGGCCCTTCCATAAGCCCGGGATACCCCCAGGTTAATAAAAAAAAAAAAAAAAAAAAAAGCAGAGCTGGTAACAACATGTAAAAACTCTGAAATCCAAAATAACCAAGCTAGAATAATAAAAAATCCGATTACATGGCAACAATATTGATTTTTCGAGAAAACAGCTTGGTCAATATATGTTAACAATCAATAAGCCCAAAATCACTAGTTAATGTCCAAGTTTTGTCTAAATTCCTTGCAAAAAGTTGATGTTGTTTCAGCTAAGACTCGATGGTTATAAAATTTAACGTCGCGAGTATGAACCAAGTCTCTATTGTTTTTGAAGTTTTGCTACTTTTCTTAGTAACTAAAAATATTAAAGTTTAAAAAAAAAAGATCGATAGCACGAGCTAGACTATAAGTGTGAGAGTGGTTCCCACGAGACAAGAGTCATATGGTCCCTTCAACTTTTAAAGCCCATAACTTCAGTGGTCGACCCCCGACACTACGGCACGAGTAGTCACGCACGGCTCTGTTCACGTTGATATTTCCCCCTCTACTTTCATCTGTTTGGTTGATCTAAAAACATGTAGAGACCAACCAAAGGGTCATATATTATATATATATATATGGACTTCATAATCAAGTGTCACTTTTGTTATCCAGATTGATATCTTGCGAATTATTTCTCAAAAAGGTTAAGTCAAGTTTTTAATATTGTGTTAGGCACAACAGGTATCTTTCTACCAACATTTTTATTAAAGTAAATCAAACATATGTCAATATCAAGCTTACAATAGTTATGGTTGCAAAAACGAAACAATTGTGAAATAAATGTTTTATGGAAAAAAAAGGAAAATGCTCCTTCCCAAATAGGGCAGTGTACTCAAGTTCAGGATGGGCAGACAGTTAATAGCCTTTATTCATAAGTTAATCTAAACTCTTCCTCAAATATTTGTTACTGAAGTTGCATAGTGAATCAAACAGAAGTGTGTAGTGATAATTGTCTCTTGAAAAGTTAACAAGATTGTGACAAGCTCAAAAAAGAAGTGGATTTTGCAATCGGATACCATTATTCATAAAAGTCCGATACATTCCGTGTGTAAACCATTTTCTAATAGAAACATAGAATGTAAACAAAAGTATGGGGCGTTGTCCATTCCAACATTAACCAAACTTGTCTATTATAATATCCAATGTTAGTTGGGTGTTGCATGTCTAAATTCGTTGAATCATGTGTCCCTTGACGATGCATCCACTTGTTTCTAGCTTAGAAGTATAAAATATAAACACACTTTATCATTTATTTACTAGTTTGGTTTGCTTATCTTAATAAGTACGCTAATTGGATATTGTGATAAAAAAGAATTAGTGATGAAAACATGGGAAATCAGATAAAGTCAACAACATAAACTAAATATTTTACAAATTTATTACTAGATAATACTGATTGTGTTTTTTGTTTTAATTTATATGTATATGAATGTCTAATTTGCAAAGAAATAAGGAAGAGTTAGCATCTTTTTTTTTTCCCTGAGTTAGCATCTAGTGTATACTTTGAATAAAAAAAAGTACTCCTTCTGTTTTATTTTATCGGTTGTTTTAGACTTCGACACACAGATTAATAAAACATTTAAATTTGTATATTTATTAGATAAAAACATTATTACCAATACACCTAACCATATTTCAACCAATAGAAAAATAATTTAGAATAAAAAATCAATAAATTTTGCATTGAAATCATAAAACGACACTTATTTTAAAACCAAAATTTTACTCTAAAACGGCATCTAATTCGAAACGGAGGGAGTTACTTTTAGTCTATTATAAAATGTATTTTATATTAAAAATCATAACAATTTAGATAAAATAATGTAGAAATGTGTTAGCAACTTAGCATCAAATGTTGGGATATTGGCCGACCTGAACTTAATAAATGTCGGAAGTCATTACTTTTCTCCCAAAAGACAAAGGTCCTTGTTTCTCCTGTTTCATTAAAAGTTGTAAAATACTTCTTCACGATTACACTAGGGTAAACCCGCCCTACGGGCGGGAAACAAATCAATAGATAATTTAAATAATTAAAGTAACTATTTAATTTTATTTTTTATTACTTCAAAATCTACATATTTGTTAATTTTTATATGATATTGGATTTGAAAACTAAATAAAACCATATTTTGTTAATTGTTAACGGTTGAAGAACATATAATCATTTCCTCATAAAAACTCAAATGTCAATGTAAACTTGATGTCTTGAATGTTTTGGCGCAAGTGAAATAATACAATTGAATGGTAAAGAAGCTATACTGTTAAAACTTCTAAGTCCCTCAGACGGTGCTGACTTATGTATTCACGTTGTATTTTTTTTTTATATTTCTATTATTATCTGAATTTTTCCTATGGCGTTTCTATCGGTACTTTTGAACTTTCACCCAACTTTAAGTATTTTAGCAAATTTTGCTTCTAAATCACCGAAGAGGCTTTTGGAAGAGAAGCTCATCTCTTTTTCGGAATTATGTAAGAACCAGAACAAAATTTAGCTCATGGGTTTGAACACAATGACTATGTCGGTCCGAGAATCGTCGCCATCTGTTGTTCGATCACGATGATCGATTACGCATGCCAATTGGTTGATAGAGTCTCTTATAACCAAATGTTTATGTTTGGAATGGTATGTTTAATGGATTCATGCCATACATCTTGTCTAAGGAAGTTTTGATGATGTTCAAGAGAGGATGAGAAGCATGGTCGTGATGCAATTTGCTTTATTCTCACGGCGTTTTTTTCTGTTCAACCTCTCCAGATGGTGCTATAAGCTTGTGTTATAAGACAGTTGGCAGCTTTCTGAAGTGTTGCATTCTATAAAATAGCTTAAATACATAACTTTAAAAAAAAGTTTAAAAACATAACAATTCCTTTCTTTTTTCCCCTCCCACCATTCTTATTATCTTCTGACCCCCATCCAATTTTTTCTATATGTAATAATTTAATTTTCAGATATTGACGTCTCTCTTGAACCATTCCAAATCTATTTTATCACAAACTCAGTTTACTTGTAAAGTTAATATTTTTAAGAATGGGTAGTTTTTTTAGTTTTAAAATAATTGAACTCAATTCAGGCAGACAACTCAAACACATCATTGGCCGGCCGATCTTTTGTACGCAAAGCAAACTTGCCTGAGGGGATCTGAGGTGTGATAGCTACAGCTAATAATTTAGTGTTCTTAGACACATTGCCTAAATTACTGGACTATCTTTCATTACTACTGAATTTATTTACACATACCACTCAAAAACTTGTCTTTGCCGATTTGAGAAGATCGCATACAAAGCAAATTAATGAATCTGAAAAGCTTAAATAACAATAATCATTCACTAATATAATTAAAGAGGGAAAAAAATAAACTTGGTTAAAGATTTCATTGAGTCGAAAATCTCTCTAATCTTCTAGGAAAAAAATATCTATGATCTTTAATTACAAAACAGAAAACAAAAACATCTATGATCAACAAAAAAATCTTCATCTAAACTTTGCACCTCACTGATGGACTCTGTTCACCGATGCCATTATTGTTTCTGAAGAGAAAAAAAAAAGAAAAAAAGAAAACAAAATTAGCAGGTAGCAGCACAGTGTTAAAAAAAGCAGAGGTAGCAGCATAGTGTGAACCTTAAATATCCAAAATCCAACTTATAAAACAAACTAATCAACAACATAATAAAAATACAAATATTAATCTTCTGCTAAAACAATACACAGAGTAAAAACAACAGGAAAATCTATTAATAAAGGAAACGAATGACATGAGAGTACATCATTTTCAGAGGTAAAGAAAAAAGAAACGAAGAGAATATGTGTTCAAGGAGAACAATCTAACATATATTTATACTGAACCTACAACGCTTCTCAGATCGAAAGCGCTTTGAAGATAAATCGTCTGAGAGGGAATCAATGGGAGTAAAGGCAAAGACATAAATCAGACCGTTTCAGGCCGTGGGAAGAAGCGCAAAGGTCACCGTCTCGCCGCCGCATGAAGGGGAGCGATGAAACTAATTTACTCAGCTTCAGACGTTCTAGGGTTAGAGGAGACATCGATCTATCCGGGCCGGATATATTTTCCTGTTACAAAGCCCAAACGCACAACATGCAGACAAAGCCCATGATACCATCAAGTTAGTGATGCGGTGCGTTTGACGTATCACATTCTGGTGAATTGAATTAGTGACCTGGAATCCTAGGTGGCATCACCAGGAGAGAAACAACCATATTTTATATAAATAGATACTCCTATGAGTTGTAAACTTGTAAATGCCTTTTCACGATTGCTAATCTGTTAAGCAGCTTAAATATAATTAGAGCGACTCTATCATTATCTTCACCCAAACCTATTTCGTTAATGACGTTATTTACTTATTTTTATCATGCTGGATACGAATTTAAATATGATATAGCTCAAATTTTGAAAATAGGCTTTCTCCAGTCAATATATGTTCAAGTTGTTGGTCATACTCCAAGAAATTATATTTGAACTACAAAGTTGAGGAGTCAAGGGAAAACAAATTAGTATTCTAATATTTGATTGATTAGTTTAGTTGTTTAGTTATGTAGTATCGTATTGCTTAAGATACCATAAAGACACATACATGACGACATCTATATTTAAATATAATAATATAAACATATTAAACATTTAGGATAAAGCCATACTCCTCCTCCACTTTTGTATCCTTTCCTTTTACTATAAATAGGGAATACTCATGATCCTCTAATTAAGCAACCATCCACACAATCTTTTCCAGAGCCAGACAACAAACAAACATACA
This sequence comes from Raphanus sativus, assembly GCF_000801105.2. Lineage (NCBI taxonomy): Eukaryota > Viridiplantae > Streptophyta > Magnoliopsida > Brassicales > Brassicaceae > Raphanus > Raphanus sativus. The sequence continues at coordinate 2,593,757 of NC_079514.1, forward strand.
CTTTTAGTTTCATCAAAGACGAAGCTGCACTAGAAATGGAGTTGGATCTTGATCTCTCTCTTTCACCTCATACTAATTCTTCAAAATTTGGGTTTGGCTTTGACCTCAACAAGCATTGCGCTACTGTGGGCGTTATGTCGTGTTTGAATACGAAACAAACGCGTTCTGAGTCGATGTTTTGGTTGGATAATATGGAAGAAGATTGTTATGTGCCAAAACCATGTTCGTTTTCTTTGAATGGCCAGCCTGACGAGGAAGAAGAAGATCATCTGGAATCAGACTCCTCTATTGTTGACGAGTGAGTAACAAACTATATATTTACAATAGTTAGGTTAAGCTAGTTATCTTTACTATACTTGTAAGTTTCTTCGAAAATTTTATGCGTGGTTATACAAAATAGGGAAGCATTATTAGCATTCTAATAACATTTAAATAATTTTGTATAGTGAGGAGGAAAATAGCGAAGTCGTGGGGTGGCCACCAGTAAAGTCATGTATGACAAAGTATCATAATTATCGTCACCATAGTCGTAATCACCCATATCACCATCATGGTAGGAGGACCAACATAGCTAATCCAACGGCTACAACTGAAAGAGTTAGACCATCATCATCGGTATCATGGTCATCATCATCATTGAGATCCTCAATGTATGTTAAGGTGAAGATGGATGGTGTGGCAATAGCCAGAAAGGTTGACATCAAGCTTTTCAACTCTTACGAGTCTCTCACTGGCTTCTTGATCACCATGTTTAGTCAATGTGAGTACTAATTTAAGTATTTAAAATGCATTAAAACATACGTTTACACTCTCCTAAACCTATACATGAATGAAAGCATGGCATGTAACCTCTCACGAGTCTTCTTGATATTGAATATAATTTTGTTTTGTCAGACCAAGATTGTGACAGAGAAGATACAAGTTACAAATTCACCTTCCAGGGGAAAGAGGGCGACTGGCTATTACCAGGGGATGTTCCATGGAAGTACGTTTACTTCTCTATATTTAATATTTCAAATTTCTACCTATATTTATAAATATATACATATATAGTTGTTCGATAAAAAGAAATATAATAAGTTTTTAGGTGATGGACATTTTAATATTCGGATATGGGTGACTGGCATAATAATGTCTAAAATCTTGGTTTGGTTTTGCAGGATCTTTGCTGAGTCTGTTCATCGAATATCAATAATTAGAGATTGCCCGTGTGCATATACACGGCTGTTGTTCTAAAAAAATAACTTTTTTCAAAGCAGTTTTTATTTTGTAATTAAAGTGTCTACCTTACCAGAGTCCCACTCGATTTATCTTTCCTCTAGTATCACTTATTAAGAATTATGGCCAAACATGCACGGATGGGTAATGACATTTCTTTCATAAGAATTCAGTGACTACTTAAGGATCAGGTTCGGACGGCTAAGTAAGCTTTTAGATATTCTTACATCAATCCTTTGTCGCTTTTTAAACTTAATAGACTTGTCTACTTAAAAAAACAAAAGAAAAGAAAGAGAGAAAAACATAAACTGTGATGATGGTTGCAGAAACCATGGTATCAAAACGAGATTAAAAAAAAAACAAATAGGATGCGGATACATGTTGTTGATATGAATGAGAATCTAAGGTAGAGGAGCAAGTTGTTTATATGAATGAGATGAAAGCGCTTCCTCCTTTTCCAGAGAACCTCCACCTCCACCTCAACCCAACCCAGTGCCGAAACCGCAAGTAAGTGATGATCTATGACGTCATGCTGATGTCAGCAAGAAGGAATGAGAGGTCAAGCTAGTTTGGCAAAGATGAGTCCGTGACAAGTGCCAATGCTGAGCTGGACCAATCATGAAGCAAGGATGATGTGGAGATGGAGTAACGACTTTACGCGGAAAAAGTTGAGTCGTTAGACGGTTAGGCTATTAGGCCGAGCTTGTTGGGCAATTGGGCTTAGGCCTAGTATAAATAGAAAGGAATGAGAGAATAAACGTAGGCCATAATTGTCTTGTAGTGGGAAAGTCTATAGCTTATTGCTTTAGTCTTTGGGCTCACTTAATGGAATACCGTATTGAGATTGGAATACGTATACCTTACAAAGAAATACGATGCATTGGTTGTAGCAGTCCGGTTCCAACGGCAATGCCTACCTTATGGGATTCCACCAGTTAACGGGATGGGACCTCCACCGATGGGATATCGTTATATGTTACTGTCCATATAAGAACCAAAAGAATCATCAGTATAGAAACTTCATAAAACAATTTACATTCTTTAATTGGCTATCACGCAATTCAGGGCTTGTAGGCATTAACTTTCCCTGATTTTATTTTGGAAAAGTAAAAGGAAGAAAGCACGGGGCAAGCCCATGATTATGGCTGTGTGTGTTCTTTAAGCGACAGCCAACTCGAGTGTTCACTGTTTGACGAATCTAAGCCCCATCTTCCGCAAACTCAAAGACCCCCAAAATTTCGGATCTTTTAACAACACGGTTTACATAATCAATTGTAATTATAGTATTAATCATCTTAATACTCTATAAATTATCCGTTTCCTAGTTCCTCTGTCTACAGTGTAGATAACAACTAAAGTACTAAATAAAAGTCAAAACACACTATGGAGATAAAAAGGAATAATAACAATAAAATCTAATTATTGCCGACTAGATTTTCTGGCATCATTAGTAAGTGTGATATATGCTTAACTTCAGTTGCGAATTTATGAGGTTGAGATTCGAGACGTCTGACTCAGCTTGAAACAAGATAAAGATATAGACTGGGTTTTTTTCTCTTTTCCCAGCTACCTCCTTTAATTTACATTTATTTTGCTCCAACTCTAAAACAAAAACTAAAATCTAAACTTTACAACAATGCCCATCAGTGGACCATTCTTCACGCACCACAGGCCGAGTCATTGAACAACACTCCCTTAGCCATACCCAACAACGCCTCGAGCGCTTCGGGAGAAAACTTCCTAGCGAACAGAAAAGGATCACTCCTCTCACTCACCGAACCGTTGATCCCATCCTCACCGTACCTCGGTCTAGTCTCCCTCAGCCGCACGATCAGCTCAGGCGCAACTTCCTCCGCCTCGTACATCCTCGGGTGACCCCCGTCGCTGACGGTCCAGTCCACGTGGGTGAGAGTAGCGGGGACACACCCGCGCGGGTCCCTCATGCTCAAAAGGGTAGGAAAGTAATTCTCCTCGGGATAGCACGTGTCTTCCCTCACGCACGTCTTGTCGAACTTCTCCCATATCCGCCGATCACGCGCCACCATCCGCGCGTGTCTCCGCGTCAGAGCCCAGAACTGTGACCCGATCCGAAAATCTTCCAGCCTCACCTCCGGCAGCATCGCGTCGTCCCCTCGCGCCGCCCACCTCTCGAACTGCCACGGCTCGTCCTTGAGTATCTCGATGAAGCTCTTCCGAGAGGAGACCAGAGTCTTGTAAGTGAAGTCGAAGGAGTGTATCGGTACGCACGAAGGCGAGAAGAGGGCAAACATGTAATTTCTTGGATCGTCGAGAAGCGCGTGTGCTAGTAACCGACGCGCCGCGGCAGCGAGAGTTGGCGTGTAACGTTCCGACAGTTTCGAGTGGATCACCCGGTTGGAAAACACTCCTGAGAAACCCGGGTCGTAATCCCGGGTCGGATCCGCGTGGATGTAGACATTGTAGAGATCCGTGGAGGAGCTTCCGTTGAAGAACATCTCCCACAGAGGCGCGAACGGGAGAGGCGTTGTGGTTATATACATGAACGCCACTTTCCGGGTCGACCCGGGCGGGAGATTCGGGTTGACATGCGAAGCGAGTCGGAGAAGAGGCTCGTCGTCTTTGGGAATCGCCGGCGGCGGAGGAGGAGAAGCGTCGGGGACGTTTCGAGCGTAGAGAGAGAAGACGGAGAGAGAGCGGAAACCGAACTCCGGCGAGGCGACGCCGGTGAGTTCTCGCTGGACTGTGAAGATGACTGCGACTGGTAGACAGAGGAACAGAGCGCAGAAGAGAGGGAACAGCGTCGGAGACAGCATATCTCTCTCGCCGGAAAGATTAAAAACCAGTGACTGCTTTTTAGTTTGTAGAGAGAGAAACAAAGTGGAGTAGGATATTATAGGAGAAGAATCGATGATACATTTTTCTAGAGTGAGAGAGAGTGGGATTTGGTGCAACTTGTATTAATAAAGATATTTTAAAAAATTTAACGAGTACTAATTACAGAAAATATTCAATTCAATTCAATTCAATTCAATTCAATGGCATTTCATATATGGAATTCATGACTTTTTTTGTTGAACAAAAAATTTACGATTTTTATTTTAATATTCTTTTTATGTAACGGTCCTTGTTTTTCTTGGCCACTAATTGGTTCACTACTAGTACTATTTATCCAAAATTAGAATATGAAAGAATAAAATACTCCCTCCGTTTCATATTAAGTGACGTTTTAGAGAATTTTTTTCGTTGCAAAATAAGTGTCGTTTTAGAGTTTCAATGCAAAATTTATTAACTTTATTCTCCATTCTATTTTTTTATTGGTTGAATTATATCGGTAATGATGTTTTTAAATTAAAAATATGCAAAATTAAATGTTTTCTTATAATGAAACAGAGGGAGTATGTTGTTTGTGCTAGTCGGTATGACTAAATAAATCATAGGCCAACAAAGTTAAATGTATACGACGAATTTATTCGTTGATTAAAGCTAAAGGCAGCATTAAACAGAGTCATTAAATATTTGGTTGTGTACACACGTCTTTACTCATCATACACGTGGTTGTATGATGTATTGTAGCCTCTGATGGCACAATACGTGAAAGTTTCGTAATCGATCCGTTTTAGGCAAAACGTTTTCATGTCGAACGTAACATCTTTGCTTGGATGGATACGAGTTACGGTGGTGTGTATCCACGTGGCCTGCATGCATTAGAATTGGGCCTTCGTATCTGGGCCTTGCCTCCCGTAACAACTACGCGAGAAGTGGTTTCGGTTAGGTGGTCTTAAATGATATTTTTAGAGCTCAGTGATCTTTTTGTCTGTCGTCATCGTGAATGCTTCAGTGTCAGAGAAAATTATAGCGAAAGGCTATAACTAGTGGTACGAAAGCAATTGGGTGAATATTTGTTTTTTTTTTTGTTTCATTGCATCAGAATATTTATTTTTCCTGAAGAGAACAATTTGTGCGAATGTTTTAAAACGTATGAGAATCAGTGGCGGACCCAGACTTTTTTTTAAGGTGGGTCAAAAATTTAAATGGGCTTTTTAATCCAACAAAGAAAAGGAAAAAAAATTAAAAATTAGGTGTCAAAGAGGTGTCGAACTCGGGTTAAAGGGGTGTCACGCAAAGAGATTGAACCATCAGAACCACCGAATCATATTGGTATTGCTTAACAAAACGGAACTTTATAATATTAAGGTGTGTCAACTGACCCACTATCTGTACATGTGGGTCCGCCTCTGATGAGAATTGCTTTATTACTGGAGACTGAGAGTGAAAACACACAAATTTGAATTTTTATCTAGGATAAACTTTCACATAAGGACGTAAAACATATGATTCTTACTGTACACTAGTATAATCTCAACTATTACATATTTAGTTTTAAATCATTTGGCATCTAATGTTTTAATCTTACAGTTGCAAATAGCTATAAAGCTTTACATCCACGAATTAGTGAAAATGTAGATCTTATTTATAACTAAGATATGGTTGGTGTTTGGCCTTTTAGGCTTAGAGAATATATAGAATAAGTTGTTGGTTAGATATAATTTGGTGAATGATCTCGTATTCGTATTTATATATTGAAAAGGATAATCTAGAAAATAATGGACTGCAACCCTTATAGACTTTCATTATAGAGAGTAGGCCGGACCATAAAAAATAAAAAAAAGCAGAGTAAACCGGAACGAACCGGGCCAACTGACAAGACTAGTATCTCTCTCCCCCCTCCACTTAAATTATTGAGGGAGCAGTGTAAGGAGGGGGAAGAAAAACAATCTGACTGTCTTTTCTCTCTCTCTCATAGAAAGTGGTGGAAGAGAAGATGCCGAGGCCAGGGCCAAGACCGTACGACTGTATCAGAAGAGCTTGGCATAGTGACACACACCAACCCATGAGGGGTTTGCTCATCCAAGAGATTTTCAGGTCATCTTCTTTCTTTTCTTTCTCTATCACTCTGTATCCATCTGTGTTTGCATGTATCCTTCCTCTGTTTTCTTTTCCTGCTCATTTGTTCTTTTGAACTTTTCTTTTGTAGGATTGTTTGTGAGATTCACAGCCAATCCACCAAGAAGAACAATGAATGGCAAGAGAAGCTCCCTGTGGTTGTCTTGAGAGCTGAAGAAATCATGTATTCCAAAGCCAATTCTGAGGTTTCTTTCTATCTTAACATTTACAGTTTCTCAGTTTGGGTTTTGTATAGTTTAAGTTAGTTGTTATGGAACAGAGAAGCTACTCACTAAAACCCATCAGTGACCCTCTTTGAACAGTAAGACTGATAGAGTCTTTACTTGTGATGATATACTCTTATGATAAGAGTCTTTATCTAATAATGAACATTGGAACTTATGTCACTGTGTATTGACTTGGTTAATAGATTTTTTTTACTAATCTTATATTGTAGAATGTATATATGTAAAGGCTATATATGTCAATAGATATAACCTAGTACTGTCTCTATATATATTGTAACACTCTATTCTAATAACATTGAGTCTTCCATCTCATATATATACTCCATCTAATAATGAACAATATGTCCAACTTAGTTGAGACTTGATTATTTGATTTACTTCTTTAGGCTGAGTATATGGACATGAATACACTTTTGGACCGTGCAAACGACGCCATTAACACCATAATCCGACTCGATGAAACCACTGAAACTGGGGAGTTTCTTCAGCCTTGTATTGAAGGTATACACAATCTTGATACTAGATTGAGTTCTCCGGATTCTTGTTCTTGGCTCACATCAGTGAGGAGCTCTTGTTTTTATATTTGTAGCTGCATTGCATTTGGGTTGCACGCCAAGAAGAGCTTCAAGAAGCCAACGGAACATAAACCCGAGATGTTATCTTAGCCAAGACTCAACTAAGTTGAACAGCATTATGTCGCCGCAATACCAAGTCTTCCTGAAACAGAACAACTTTGCTTCAAAGACTCTTCCAGTTAAGAACTTTCACAACGATGTTCAGATCAAGAAATGCCCTGTCTCCAAACACTCAAGCTACCCTTTGTGCTATTCACTCAGAGTTCCTTCTTTGCCAGTCTATAACAATGTCACTGACTCGTGCAAGTCCGACAAGAACAGGAGAGAGGTGAGTGTGAAAGATGCAAGTAATGGCATTACCTTTGGTGGTTGTGATCTATCTCTGCGCTTAGGCCCTCTTGGAGATGATATCAGTTCTCCTACTCAAAAACGGAGTAAGATAAGCAGTAACAACAACAAAGGCTAAAAATCAGAACAGAACTGTGTGTTTGATTAGCTAGTCTTGTGTTATAGAATGCGTCTTAGTTAGCTCTTTTTAGTTCCTCTGTAGTTTTTAGAGTTCTTTACATGTAAATAGAGAGAGAGAGAGAGGGCATGATGAACTGTCTTGCATTAATCTCGAATCTTCAAAATTCATGTATTTTTATAACAAGATTTCAAGAAATAACGAGTCTACGTCTACATCTATGTTTTCACAACAAATACAAAAACAAAAGTTTGTAAGATCTTGTGAAAAGTTTGTGATATGAGCTTGCTTAGGCCCATTAAGTAGCAGCGCCATTCTCTATGATAAATTAGTTGCAACAAATTCAACCGTATTTCATAAATTAGTTGCAAAGTTTAATAACAATTAATTAAATAAACGGTAGATGGTTCTATGATTTCAGTACTATCCAGCTGTGCTACATCTAGACTCGAATCTGAATCTAGGAAGAAAAAACTTAGATGCAAAAACAATATCAACAATCATATCTCTTGTACAGAAACGTAGATATTATAACATAGAATTAGATTTCGAAGCGCGGATATTATTTTTTATTTTTATGAAATATATTATTTTTTGTAATTATTGAATATATTTATCTTAGTAAAACACTTTTATAATAAATTCGACACAGGAAGTGTCTCTGGTAAACTATGTATTTCTCTGGTTTTATTTTATTCTCTCTCCAATCAACATATTTATTTAGCTTGTTGTTAAAATAAATGATTATAGACTTTGATCTAGGTGCGCGGATGCATATTTTGAAAAATATGATGATATTTGTTTTTTATGTAATTATTAGGATTTGGCAAGGAACATAACCGATACCGATCCGAAAATATAGTACCAAACCCAAACATAAATTGATTAAATAATCAAATTATTCAAAATTTTGTTATTTAAAGAACTGAATCTAATCTGAACCGAAAGATTCGGGTACCTGAATTTATCTAAATAGATTTATATACTTATATATATTAATTATTTTTAGATTTAACGTATATAAAACATTAAAAATGATATTTTTAAATTGGTTTAAAGTACTTAAAAATATATATAGATAGTCAAAAATAAATATCTTAAATAGTTAAAGTATATTCAAATCACCAAAAATACTTAAAATAATTATTGATTTTGTATTCATAATTTTAAATCAACCCAATTATTATGTAAAGATTAGGTATTCCGACATATGTTATTTAAATTTATAGGTATTATATTATTTTATTTAAAGATTTTGAGAAATTTAAAATATATAGTGATTTAAAACTTTAAAAATAATTTAAATAGGTTATCCAAACCCGAACCAAACCTGCAAAGATCCGAATCAAACTCAAACAAAAATTTAGAAACATCCTAATAGGGCTGAAATCTTTGACCTCGAAAACCGATCAGAACCAAACCCGTATGAGTACCCGAAAACTCATCCTTAGTCATTATTATATATCATATATTTTCATCATATAATTAATCGTATTTATACGTACCATCATATAAGTAATCATATAATTAATAATATTTTATATGTACCATTATATAGATAATTACATATATTATATTTTTAAAACTTAATATGAAATATAAAAACTATAATTTGAGTTTGTATTTCAAATAGGGCTTTGTATTATATTTTTCTTATATATATTGACAATATTTTTTTATAATGGACTTAATAACTTGAGCCCATTACTTTTTTTACTTAATACAACTATCTTTATTTCCAAAAAAAAATAATTTTTTTTTTAAAAAGACTATAATCCATGTTTCCAAACACTTTAATTCTTTTTAATACTTCTATCCTTATATTCAAACATCTCTATTTTGTACTACAACTTTAATAATATAGATAAATGCAAAATATTTCCCTTATAGTAGTCCATTGTTGGAAAATGGCAAAGTAAGATTAGAGAATGGCTAATTTACTAATTTCCTCACAAAGTAATTTATCATTGGATTGTGAGCGAGGCTTTTCTTTCTCATTTCCCCGCCTTTCACAATATTATATACATAATAACTGCAAGATTCAAAATGATAATATAGTTTATGTCTTACCCACAAGTAGTTTAAATTTACTTAAATGTGTGACCCATTGTCTCTATACGTATTGGTTTGAGAAGAAAAGACCGGTTCTCACTGATTTTAATTATTATTTTTCTTTGAATTAAGCGAGCCGTATTAGTTAAGTGGTCATAGTTTCGAAAAGAAAAGAGAAAACAGAAAGAAATGGAAGTTTATACGTTGGCGGCTTCCACGTACATGATGATATCAAATGAGATCATTTGTATGATTTTAGTGGCAGAGACATGACGAACTATACCCATTTGCTAAGATACCATCTATATTTTTTATATATTATATGATATGTTAAGATCAGATTTTCTTATATATTCTTGCAATTGTGAACAAAAGTGCCTACATACGTAATAATGAATACATTCACAAAGTCATGATGTAAACTTATCATAAATATTTTGATGCAGTATTACGCAGACCCATCCTTGTCATAAGGCAAGAGAAGCATTAGTTTCAGGCAACACTTAAATATTTTGTTAAGCATTAGTTTCAGGCAACACTTAAATATTTTGTTTTAAGGACCGCATTAATAATTTCCATATTAGACTAATATTTTTTTGGTCTAAATGTTAAGAATATAGTAGACTAGTTATCAAAGACAATCCTTACTTGTGTTCGATGGCTGTGCGTAAGAGATTTACTTTACTTAATTACATTTGATTTATATTTATTTTCTTTTGGCTTCAAACACATATTTTGCTTCTCTTTTTACATTGTTTAATTACTGTTTTATTGAAATTTTACTTGTTCATATTCTTGTGTGATATTCTTATGATTTTTTATTAATTCTCTTCTATTTTTCATTATAAAATATTTTGTTTCTAACTTGATTATGGCTAGATAAGTTCCCTTTATATCTTTAAATATATAGTTGCAGTTTAATATAAATGTTTATATGGTTTATTTGGTTTTCTTCTATCATTTCTTTAGAATTTAAAACTTATAAAACCAGCATTAAGACTATCCTTGATTTTTGTAATAGAGGCAAGTTAATATTATGTTCATATATATAGTGTAAATGCTGACAAATGTACATATCCAATATACATACATAAATGTGTACATATAGTACACTAATGGAAATGCATGTTTGAGGAAGTTGAATTTAAGGTTAGGAGCGTATTTAAAGACCTCTTGTGTTGCAATTGTTTATGACACATCAAACTAAAATTAACCCACAACTATATTTGTATTTCAACAATTAGTATGGTTTTTAATGAAAGTTATAATAAAAAGCATACTCCTCAAAATAGTATATTGGCCTCAAATGATCCTTTGATGCAAGAGGATCATGTATATATTCTAATGTCGCTAACCACATTAGCTATATGTCAAAATTTTGAGATGAATAAGTTGATTTACAAAGAAAAGAAATAAAACATTGGGTTTTATAAATCATATTTGCTTGAAGAAAGAGCTGATAGAAAATCATGAAGGTAAATTTTTGCTAGAACCTGATCCCTTATTGTAAATGATAACTGAAAATAAAGATTTTTGTGTTATCGTTTTAAAATAAAATAGAACATACAATAGAGGAAAATCATGCAGGTAGTATATATATTACTTTGAATATACGTGAAACATACAGTGACTTACTTAGCTGATATTCAATTACTCTAGCCATTGAAAAAGAGGTTGAGGATTATCATTAAGTCAAACCAAACCTCATCGTCGGTGGTCAAAATAGGTAATTTGGTTTTGGTCTCTATTGGGGATCTAGACATTAACCACCATTATGTACTGAAAATTTAAACTTGTTAAATTTCTTCTACAAATACCCTTTCTGCTTTTAACATTTCAGGGAAGAAAAAAAAGCTTATGAAATAAGTTTGCCGAGCAATAAACTAGTTAGGTATTATTTTCCTGTCCACATAGGAGGAAATAGGTTTGTATTCAAACTAGACAACACCAATAACAAACAAACCCAAACTAGACAACACCAATAACAACCGTGACTAAAAAAAGTAAGAGAGAGTTGCATGAATTACAATATTTCATGGCAAGATAAACAAAACAAAACAAAAGTTTGACCAAAAAAGGAGAAATTAATATAGATGCTCCAGCTCATAATTGTTTAAGGGCCCTTCATTTAAAGCAGAGTAAATAACAGAGTAATGGTTTTCCATGGTTTTTCATTTATTAAACTCCATTTTGTGTTCCAAGGAAAAAAAAACTCTCATTCATATAACTTTATGTTTTCAAGTGAAAATAACTAAATATACTAGTTCTACCAAAAAGTGTAGATTTTAAACTAAAGAATTGGACCCAAAAACAACCTAACTAATGAAAGACAGAAGTTACTTCTATTACCATCAATTAGATCGGTCTTCTTTTTCCGCTTTGAAAAGTCAAGTCATAAGGGTTAGGAAACTTTACAACATGTTTGGTTGAAAAAGAGAAGTGACCCAAGTGGTCGGATCTGTCCAAAAATTAGTTGTGACGGTCACAGGCGGCAAAGATAGAAAGCAAACAGATTTGAAGGAAACGTGTCACAGAGATTCTTAATAAAGACGATGCAATCCATCTCTCTACTGTTTGCTACTCTCTCCCCGTTTCAGCCCCAGTTGTCGTCTTCCTCTTCTATCACAAACCAAACTCAAACATCATTGAATGTCAGAGAGACAGAGAAGGCAAACCCAAAACCAGATTTTTCAGAAGGGCTCTGAGATTTGTCTTTTTCTATATTTCTGGTGAATTTTTTTTTGTTTCTCAGATCCATTGACTTGATCCACAAGTTTTAGATCTTTTTTAAGGTTTATGGCTTCCACGATCTTCTTCCAAGTAAAACCCATGAGAAGCTTCTTGATCATCTTCTTTGTAACATGTCTCGCCTTCTTCCCCGATCCTCTACACGGCGGTGTAGCGTACACCGGGAGCATCACCCCAGGGTTTGTAGGATCTCAGATGAACTACATCAACAACGACGGCATCTTCCTCGAATCAAACAACTCAGACTTCGGTTTCGGTTTCGTGAACACACCAGCTTCCGTCACTCTCTTCACTCTCAGCATCGTCCACAGAGCCAGCTCGAGACTCATCTGGTCCGCGAACAGAGCTTCCCCTGTTTCAAACTCCGACAAGTTCCAGTTCAAAGCCAACGGAAACGTGGTCCTGCGTAGCGAGCAAGGAGGAGGATCCGAGGTTTGGAGATTGGACAGTTCAGGCAAAAACGTTTCGAGAATCGAGCTCCGTGACTCGGGGAACCTCGTTGCTGTTTCGAGTGATGGAGTTTCGATCTGGGAGAGCTTTGATCATCCTACGGATACTCTGATTACGAATCAGGGTTTTAAACAAGGCATGAAGCTCACTAGCAACCCTTCTTCGAGTAACATGACTTATACTCTCGAGATCAAATCAGGAGATATGGTTTTATCTCTCAACACCTTGTTGACTCCTCAAGTGTATTGGTCCATGGGGAATGAAAGAGGGAAGATCATCAACAAAGACGGTGTTGTCACTTCATCGTCTCTACTAGGGAACTCGTGGAGGTTCTTTGATGAGAACCGGTCTTTGTTATGGCAGTTTGTGTATTCAGATAACAAAGATGGTAACACCACTTGGATCGCGGTTTTGGGAAACAACGGTGTGATCACCTTTTCGAATCTTGGCACTGGTGCGTCTGGTGCTGATTCTTCCATTAAAATCCCTAACGATCAGTGTGCGACACCCGAGCCTTGCGGGCCTTACTACGTCTGCTCCGGTAGTAAAGTGTGTGGATGTGTGTCAGGTTTGTCAAAAGCTCGGTCTGATTGCAAATCCGGGATCGTGTCTCCTTGTAAGAAGACTGAAGAAGATAACGCAACTTCCCCTGTGCAACTTGTAAAGGCTGGAGACAGAGTTGACTACTTCGCTCTAGGGTTTGCTACTCCCTTCTCCAAGAAAACTAGTCTTGATAGGTGTAAAGAGCTTTGCAACAAGAACTGCTCGTGCCTCGGTCTTTTCTTTCAGAACAGTTCTGGTGACTGCTTCTTGTTTGATTGGATCGGAAGCTTTAGAAACTCTGGGAATGGAGGCTCTGGTTACGTCTCTTACATCAAGGTGGCTACTAATGGTGGAGATAACGGTGGAGATGATGGGAAACACTTTCCTTATATAGTAATTATTATCTTGGTGACGGTTTTTATTATAGTTGTGTTGATCTTTGCGGCTTTCCGGATTCATAGGAGAAAGAAAACGCATTTTGATGAGTTGGAACAGAGTTCAGAGGAGGATGACTTCTTGGAGAATCTATCAGGGATGCCTATCCGGTTTGCTTACAAAGATCTTCAGTTAGCTACTAATAACTTCTCGGTCAAGTTAGGCCAAGGAGGGTTTGGTTCGGTCTACGAAGGGACTTTACCTGATGGTTCTCGTTTAGCTGTTAAGAAGCTTGAAGGAATAGGTCAAGGCAAGAAAGAGTTTAGAGCCGAGGTTAGTATCATCGGAAGCATTCATCATCTTCATTTAGTGAGACTCAGAGGGTTTTGCGTGGAAGGCACTCATAGGCTTTTAGCTTATGAGTTTTTAGCTAAAGGCTCGTTAGAGAGATGGATATTCAGGAAAAAAGATGGGGATGTTCTGTTGGATTGGGACACAAGGTTCAACATAGCACTCGGAACAGCTAAAGGTTTAGCTTATCTACATGAAGATTGCGATGCGAGAATCATCCATTGCGATATCAAACCTGAGAACATCCTCTTAGATGATAACTTCAATGCCAAGGTATCTGATTTCGGACTAGCTAAGCTCATGACACGCGAGCAAAGCCACGTCTTTACGACCATGCGTGGGACGAGAGGCTATCTGGCTCCTGAATGGATCACAAGCTACGCGATCTCGGAGAAGAGCGATGTGTACAGCTACGGGATGGTGTTGCTAGAGCTGATAGGAGGGAGAAAGAACTACGATCCGTCGGAGTCGTCCGAGAAGTGTCATTTTCCTTCTTATGCTTTCAAGATGATGGAAGAAGGGAAGGTTTTGGAGATTGTCGATGGGAAGATGAAGAACGTTGATTTGAACGATGAGAGAGTTCAAAGGGCGATGAGAACTGCGCTTTGGTGTATACAAGAAGATATGCATTTGAGACCGTCGATGAGTAAAGTTGTTCAAATGCTTGAAGGTGTTTTCCCGGTGGTTCAGCCTCCGTCTTCTTCCACTTTGGGCTCGAGGCTTTACTCGAGTTCGATCAGTGAGGAAGGCGGTGGTACGTCGTTTGGACCGTCGGATAGGAACAGTGAAAATTGTCTCTCTGCCGTGAGACTCTCTGGTCCAAGATAGCAGTCTTGTGTTCTAGCCAATATTTAGTGTCTTATTACATACTAGGTTTTTGGCTCATTGTTTATTTTATTGTGTTGTGTTTAAAATTAAAAGAATAATAGTGTCTCCAGTTTTGAAGTGTTCCAAATGTTTTTACTAGGATAATTCATTTTAAGACACAAATTTAGGAGATGATTGGAAAAAACTGTATCTTTATATTTTTTTGTCGTAGAAATAAAGTCGTAGATTTTTCTGCTGTGACTGTAAATAATTTTACTGTAAGATTTTAGCGGTAGGTTTTAAAAAGATTTAATGATTTCTATAGAAATTTTCTAAAGCAAAAAATAAGTGTTCTAGATTTATTACTTTCCACAGCTAAAAATAAATAAAAAAGAAAGAAAAATCTGTAACTTTAAAAAAATCTTTACAAATCATGATTGGTAAAAAATTAGGCTGTAGAAAGATCCTACCGCACTTCTAGATCACTTGCCAATCACCCCCTTATTCTTATTGTCCATTTCCAACTTAGTACATCAACTAAATTTTGCTTACATAACAATAAACCAATTTTTAAAAGAAATGCGTAAACATCAAATTAACAAATAGTTAACTTCCATTAAGTTTTATATTTAGTTTTCATTTTAATTCAAAAATATTAATGTTTTAAAACTGGAAATGATTAAGTTGATAAAATTAAATCAGTGTATTAAAAAAATTAAAATGAAAGTTTTATATTTTATTACATAGATAAACTGTGACTACCTGTCGTTTTAAACTACTGTCATAGAACTAGTTGTCGCTTTGTATTCTTTTGAGTCCTCACGCATTCCAAATGCTTGCCGTGTTATTACTTCTCTCTCTCTGAGAGTAATAATCCTGCGATTCTGTTGGTTACAGTGATTTACTTACAGTACGCTTGCGGGTAGACAATAAAACCCCTTGAATAATTAAAAAAAAATCAGTCTGCCGCTCGGTGATTCTCGTCCCACCGTTAAAGATGACGACGACGACTACCTCTCTGTTTTCTCGGTGCCACTCTTCTCCTTCTTTAAACTTCAAATGCGAACTCGAATCTCCCGCTAAAACGCGACTCTTCTCTCCTGCGAGAGGGAAACATGTTGTCACATCGTTAAAAGCATGTCGTATCCGTTGCTCCTCCCACGATCCTGGTAAGACACATGACTCTTTAGTTTCTCGTGGCGTTATTACTGAACATACTGAGATACGTTCTGTTTCTGCATGATTTTGACTAGGTTGTGTTCTGTTTCTGCATATGAATTGACTAGGTTCGCGTCATGTATACGTGTCCAGTAGAAGAAACATGGTTGTCATGTTGTCCACTGTGCAGCTTCTGTCTCATTTGCTTCCTTCAAGTGGAAAGGCAGCTGAGTGAGTTTGATGCAAAAACTATTCGTCATTTTATTTAGTTTTAAGTTCTTGTGCTAGTTTTTTAGCCAAATCTGACTGTTGGGTTTCAACTTCAGCATGTATCCAGTGATGAAAGATGAGATAAGGAGAGTGGTGACGAAGGGTAAAGCTGCTGGTGTGCTTCGTTTAGTGTTTCATGATGCTGGAACCTTTGAGATGGATGATAACACAGGTAGAGTAGTGTTGCCATGGCCCATGACTCTGTTCATACTACTAATCAATCTCATTCTCAAAATATTACTTAATTGTTGTGTGTGATTGCAGGTGGCATCAACGGGTCTATTGTTAAAGAACTCGAGAGACCTGAAAACGCAGGTTTGAAGAGATCCTTAAAGGCACTAAACCCTCTCTATCTCTCTTTCTTTGATAGTTAGTATGAGCAAATAAAGATGTAATCTCACATCTGTTCTTTTTTTTGCACTTGTTAGGTTCTAGAGAAAGCAAAGCTTAAGGTTGATGAGATACAACCAGGTAATTACTGTTTGAAAGTGTGTCCTTGTTATATGTGTTGTGTTGCTAACGTTCTGAACTGTGTGATGTTAGTGTCTTGGGCGGATATGATCGCTGTTGGTGGGTCAGAAGCAGTCTCAATGTGTGGAGGCCCAACAATTCCAGTAGTTTTGGGAAGACTTGATTCAACGTAAGCAATTCAGGAGTGGTACTCTCAGTCTCTGGTCTTTGTTTCTATATGTTTAACAACAGGATAGTCTTTTCATGGTTTACAGGCAACCTGATCCAGAAGACAAGTTACCTCCAGAATCCCTCAATGCCTCGGGTTTGAAAGAATGTTTCCAAAGAAAAGGATTCTCGTGAGTCCTTACACAAAGATAGCTGATAACTTATGGTTTTATAGTACCAAAGTTTTGTAACACTTAACCTCACCGTGGGGGCCATTGCAGGACCCAAGAACTTGTTGCCTTGTCTGGTGCACATACGATCGGGAGCAAAGGCTTTGGAGATCCATTTACTTTTGACAATGCTTACTACAAAATCCTTCTTGAAAAGCCTTGGAGTTCAACGACATGTAAGTTTCTTATACTCATACAGTTTCATCATCTGCTATGTTCTGAATTATAAAGGCTGAGATTGTATCTTTACATAGTTTTCTTAATCATCATGACTACACTTGGGTTGCAGCCAAAATGACGAGTATGGTCGGGCTTCCTTCGGATCATGCCCTCGTGGAGGATGATGAGTGTTTAAGGTTAGTCCTTCTTACATTGATCATTTCATTATCTAACTTGTCAAGTAGCATTTGAAGCAGAGGATGAATGAGTTTGGAGTATCTATTCAACTGATATAAGATTCATGGTTTGATTGATGCATAGGTGGGTGAAGCAGTATGCGGAAGATCAAGACAAGTTCTTCAGAGACTTCACTAGTGCTTATATCAAACTAGTTAACTCTGGGGCCAAATGGAAAACATTGTGATGTCTAATTTGATCTTATGTTAGTTCATACTTCATTAATAAACATGTCCTAAATAATTTTGGTTGTAATATGCTTATTTAATTATTTTTACCTTTTCTAAAAACATGATCAACTTTTTAACAAGGACACTATATATGTTTTGTTTAGAGCTTTTAGATGTTGATTCATGTAAATTTTGACTGTTTATGTTTCGCTCATGTAGTAATAGATAAGAAAGCATAGCTCACCTACAAAATCACGCAAGTATATCAAGTTTATTAGTTTCAAATCTTTTGATCAGATAAGTCTTTTCAATTTTTGTTAATCACAATAAGATATCACTCAAAAGAGTTTTGTTTTTATAAAAAGGGATTAGATAGAGATGATGGAATGAGAAAAGTTTTGAGAAACATCAAGAAAGGAAGGGTGTCACTGTTGTAGCTGTATCTTGCCCTAATCACGGGACCAAAAATGGGTTTTGTGTCTAATCACTTTGCTTCCTCTTTAATCACTCTTTCTCAGTGCTAATCAGGATAATCATACTCCTTTGTTAGTAGTTACTAAATTATCAATACTATTAAAGTTGAAGTGTGCCTTATTGATTTAAAGTTATGTCCAACAAAATAATTCCACAAAATAATCAATATTATGTAATTTTAACCGTTTTGTACGTTGAATACTTATGGTTTGGTTTGATGATTATAATATCTCAGCGATAAAACAAAAATAACCTCCTCATTCTATTTCCACAATAATAGGACTCCACTAACAATAGCTAAAAACCGTCGATTAAGAACATTTTCATAATATATTTTTTCTACAGGCCACACACCTTTATAACATATAATAATACTATATCATATATTATTCATGTTTGATGAAACAATATATTTAACTATCGCTAAAAACAGAGGTTTTTTTAACCTAACAATAAAAATAAAACTTTCAGTTTTATTCCTAACATCTACACGTTTAATAAATAAATATGAATAAACATACATGTTTTGCATAAGCTTAAGGTCTGTTCTGAAATAACTTTGCTTGGGTTTTTTTTATGCAGGTTACCATTTTATTTTTATAAATACCAGAACAATACAAGTCTTTTATATATAAAATTACATTACTCATTTTTGATACAACAATATAGGATATGGCAGATTACAGTTAATACTATGAATACAACATAATTATAATGTTATTTTACAACAAAAAAATATAATTATAATGTTCAGTTTTTTTAATCCATTATGTATACCTAATATCATCTATTCTATTAAAACATGATCATGATCTATTGATAGGTTAGTATTTATTCGAGTTTCGGGTTTTCAAGGTTAAAATACTTCAGTTTCACTCGGAGATTTTTAAAATTTGTCTCAAATTAGAATAATAGTCTAAATTAATTTAAAAATCTTAAAATTCATATATAATTTAGATTTCAAAAATATAATAGCAAAATAGTATATATATTCTATTAATTTGTCAAAATAATTAAATTATGATTTTGTTTTCGTCAAAAATCAAAATATAATCCGCGGATAATCGTAAAATTAAACGAATCGGATATAAAATTATTTTTTTACGGGTTATGTGGGTCAGATTTTTTTGACCAAAACAAAATTGAAATCAGCGGGTTGGTGGGTCAGTGTGGCGGATTTGACCCGTAACCCAGTCGAATATATAACAGATCGATTTTTAAATTGCTATTATTTAATAAAATATATTTTGATTAAAATTTATATAAAAATATAATTACAAAGAAAAATACAAATACGATCACAAAGAAAACACAAATATAAAAATTAAATATTAAACAAAAAATATACCCGCCCTTTTAAGGGCGGGTCAAAATCTAGTACGCATTAAAATTTTACTTTACAAAGACCTTGAGACCGAACTAACTATATATTGGAGTACGAATGCATGATGATATATGCTTAAAATAAAAGCTTGCTAATTGGTTTCTATTTGTTAATTACTCTATAGCTAATAAACTATAGTATCTCCTCGGTGGTCAACAAATGAGTACTGCTGCTTTCTTATGGTTTCTTAAAGAAAAGTTACATTTGAATTAATTATTTTGGCCTACCAGAAGCATTTGGGTGTGTTTATGTGGGTGCATGTATTTAGATAAGAACGCACTTGTGTTCTTCGATTTGCATAAAACTGGGACAATGATGTACTCTATCATTATTATTTTTGATGTACAATATTAACTTCTCAATACCTATATATATTCAAATTTTGAAATATTATTGATTGGTTTGAAAAAGAAGTAAGCAACTAATTACATAATAGTATCATTATACTGGTCTGAAAAAAGCAATTTGTTACATATGATATAGATCACCATTGTCAATCTATATATCGAGATGATTTTTATGATCCATATCTTGAGTAGCATGCAAGGTATTATTACATTATTACTGTTACTTTTGAAACCATGTCTTTAATTTTAGAAACTATAATATATTTAGATGAAAATTATTGATTCCATTAGCTGGCTTTAGTATTTTTTGATGAAAGGTGTTGATAAACTAGATGACTAAAGTTCCCATTTAAGAATCAAGTATGATATAATAGTGTGGGGGATGCCTTAATAAAGCGACTACTCTATCTCTATATAAGATTTCATCATATATAAAAGTCTTATTATATGCATGAAAGAGTTAACAAAATAATTGAACATCTTGAGGAATGTCGTGTGTGTGTTTTACCCTGTATTTTGCGCTGATTCCATATGTTGTTGTTTTAAATTATTCACAGTAGTCATTTACTCATTGCACATATGCACCCATTCAAATTCATTATTATTTTTTAAATTTACATCATGAACCTCCAGAAAATGTTTCAAGTTGTAGAGGAATCTAAGTTTCTTGTACACGTTTCCTTTTACTAATCCTCCAATGTCTTGATATATAATTTTTTTTCACCAAAACTGGAATATATTCCTTGTAAAATTTGCAGTTTCTAAATGAAATTTTATATATCAATCAAAAACACGAGAACGAAAATTCAATTACAAACCGATTCGCACAAAATAACTCAATTTTAGTAATTCTTAACTAGCTTCTAACAGTTTACATATGTCTAAGCTGAGAGCTACCAATATATAATACTCTTTAATTGTATACATTTTAAATTTTGGTTTATCTTTGAAGTATAAAAGAAGAAAAAAGCAAATCATCCAAAGTTGACAGTCACAGAAAAATCGTCGTAAATAGAAAGACTTTCATTAAAAGAAAAATATTAAAAGGTTCCACAAAACTTCCCATCATCAATCCCACGATCAAAATAGTAAACCGTCTATTAACCGTAATTATCGTGATGACGTGGCAATTAGATTTCGAACCGCCCCTGTAATAAAAATAACTAAAACGTTTTGTCATTTTTCTCACAAAAAAAAAATCTCAACTTGTGTTGTGTGTGTGTAGACCGAGAATCCATCCTCAGAAACCCCCAAAAAAGAAAAAAAAAACACTCGAGCACAAATCCAAATCTCATCCTTCTTCTTCTTGCATTCCTTAGATTGTTTGCTTTGCTTTCAATGGACGCTTGATTTGCTCTGGTAACTTCGTTTAGTGAGAGAGAGGTAAGATGTTGCTGCTTCTCACTACCGTGAATAGTGAGCTCGAGATTTAGGTTTTTTTTTTGTCTTTGATTCAGATTTGCTTCTTCTTACAGATAATCTTTACGGTTTGTTTAATTAGATCGATTAAGCTACGGATCCATTTACAGACAAAACGTGTTCTTTTGTAATGTAGCTAAGAATCTTGCTCACTGACACAATGTTGATTGATATTTAATTCACTTCATAGACCACTCTGGTTTTGTGTGAATATTGTTGTTACTTCAATTATATCAGTGAGTGTTGTTTGTTTTGTAGTTTACTATTATGGATCCTGAAACTGAAAGTACCATGGTGGCTGATGGGACTACTGACTCTGCTCTTGCGAATGGTGGTTTAACAGTGGAGAGTGTCGTCGTTGTGGAAGGAAATGGTGTTGCTTCTGATGAAACTTTGGATACTAATTCAGGAAGTCAGAATGAGAATTCCGGAGACAGTTCCGCTTTGGATGCAGTTGAACAGCCGAAGGAGGCAGCTGAGGTTTGTTGTAACTCTTGGATTGGTTTAATCTGCTCGCCCCCTGTCAGATAAGTAACGGTTTTGTTCTCTTCAAATTTGTGTAGGGCACACAAGTTGAAAGTGTAGATGAGCCAAAGTATGTTAATGGCCAAAAGGCTCAACGGAAGCTAAAGCCGGAGAAACTCTCTGGTGGTAAGAATGGTCCATCGGTTCTTATCAAGAAGAAGAAAGAGATTAAAGGTGCAGATGCTAAAGTGGCATCATCTAATGGCTCTGTTGCTCCTACTGCACAAACAACAAAGTCTCTGAAGAGTACATCATTCAATGGTAGAGCGGCTAAGGTCACTGAGGTAATCATCCTTCTATGTTTCTTTGCTTTGGCTGATGATTATTTCTAATTTCTTCTTCTTTTATTTTTTAAATCAGCATGGAAAGCAAGACCGTGGACCAGCTGAAAGCGCCGCCGGGTATTGGGTCTGCTAAGTCTTTATCATTTAATCTTTTATTCACTAATCGATTTTTTGAAACTAGTGTTGCTTTAATACAGGGACAAGGTGAAACCAAAGCCTCAGAAGAAACAAGTCCAGGAGACACCTGAAGATGATGCTCAGTCTTCTAAGTACTTTTTTTTTCTCGCCTTTATAATTAATTACCACTTCTTCTTTCTCGCCGCAAGCTGGGGCATTTATGCATTTGGCTCTCTTTTTTTTTCTGCCATTTTGATTATAAATTTATGGTTTCTTAGTAGCCCGAAAGCAGAAGATGGGAAACCTCGTAAAGTTGGTGCACTTCCAAATTACGGGTTCAGTTTCAAATGTGACCAACGTGCTGAAAAGAGAAGAGAGGTTTGCGTTTTCAATCCACAATGCTTTATCTATCCTTTTCTCCACAAACATGTTTTAATGGGTGTTCTGCTTTCATATGGTGCAGTTCTATGTTAAGCTTGAGGAGAAGACTCATGCGAAAGAGGAGGAAATCAATAACATGCAAGCCAAGTCCAAGGTTTGTCTTCTAAACCCACCCGCTTCTTTTGTAATAGTGTTGTCGACCTACTTTTGTTAAAGACAAAGAACTCTTTGGTAATATATCGTAGGAAACACAAGAAGCTGAGCTTAGGAAGCTAAGAAAGAGCTTGAACTTCAAAGCCACACCCATGCCTAGCTTTTCTCAGCCGCCTAAAACAGAGTTAAAGAAGGTACTTACTGCTCTCTCTCTTCTCAACCTTTTTGATGAAGTACTAATTCTCATTGTTATTGTAGATACCACCAACGAGACCCAAATCTCCAAAACTCGGGAGGAAGAAGACTGATTCTGAAGAAACTCAGACCCCTCGTGTCGCTAGGCTGAGCTTAGATGAGAAAGCCTCTAAAGATAGCTCAACTGCTAAGGGAACTGTGCCAGCGGTTGATCTCAAGAAGCAACCCTTGCGCAAGTCACTTCCAAGATTGCCATCTCAGAAAACAGCTCTCCCTGATGGGAAACTCGCTCCAGCAAAAGCTGCAACAGCCTCAGCTAAGGTGAAACCTGAAAGGAAGAAAGTTGAAAAAGATGCCCTGAACCAGTCTTCAAACCCCATAGAGGAGGAAGCACAAGGGAATGTATCGGCCAATGCAGATGCAGAAGAAACACATGAGGTTGCATCTCCAAGGATGGATGAAGAGAGAGCCGAGTCCATAGAGGTATCTGAAGTGGTTGCTGTTGAGCATTAAGACTCATTAGCTTGCATTAATTAAGGAGGACAAGAGGAAAAAGAAACCGTATGATATTTTTATTTTATATTATATATCTTCGACCAAAACTTATGTGAGAAGAAATGGGTGAAAAGAGTGAAAAGAGTCATATGGGGTTTGGTTCTAAATGTTGCTGCTTTTTGATATTTCTATGTTTGATGGTAATGTTTTTAATC
The DNA here is from genome assembly GCF_000801105.2 of Raphanus sativus. Taxonomy (NCBI): domain Eukaryota; kingdom Viridiplantae; phylum Streptophyta; class Magnoliopsida; order Brassicales; family Brassicaceae; genus Raphanus; species Raphanus sativus. The sequence continues at coordinate 2,617,344 of NC_079514.1, forward strand.
TTTCAAGTTGTGTTTTTTTTTTTATGTCTAAGCTCTTTTCTTTTTGATGCTTTGATTCTTAAAAGGTGAATATTCAGGAGATTATGCGTGCGCTTTGTGTATTCTCTCTTCTATTCTTCTTCCTTTTTTTTTCTTAAAAGATATAAAAATGTCATTGTGGTAAAGAAAGCAAAGAAGTTATTACATTTACATGTGAAGCTGTTGTTCTGAAGATAACTGGTCCAGCCACTATAATCAATTAATCATGTTTGGTTCTTTGTTTATTGCCCAGAACTGCAGTTTTTTTGTTTATCCATCACTAATTAATTTTTTCCTTTTATGTCCATTTATGTGTAGTCTTGTTTTGAGACGTGAATGCTGCTCGTTTAGCAACGGAGAGTATGTAAAAACAGGGCTTGCAGAGCTTGAAAAATGGTGCCATGATGCAACTGAGGAGGTAGTAGATGTCCTCAAATCCTCTCTGCATTTTCCGAGAGTGTTGCTTATTAAAAGATGCTCTCGGTTTGTTGTAGTTTTCTGGTTCGGCTTGGGATGAACTAAAGCGGCTTGGGATGAACAAGGCCACATTTGACATGGTTCTTCGACGAAAGCGGCTTCAAGAACTCATAAAGTAGTGATCATAAAACGATGCATGATCTTAGAACACACACAATAGGGAAATATAGAAAGCAACAGAGTCTATGAACATGGTGTAAGTTTGAACTCTGATTCCACATTTTGATCATTCAACATGCATAGGCATAGCCATCTTCTTCAAGAGAGGGCATTTCCGATATAGCTGGAAACGTTTGCAACCCAGTTAACCTGGGATGCTTCGAGTCTACACAGCTCGAATTCCCATTCACTGATGACTTTCCCGTGTAGGAAGGAGCCGAAGACTTTAAGGGCGAGTGGGATACGACCTGTGATTAGGACAGCACGAACGGAGAGACGGTAGTACTCTCTAGGGACGTGTTCTCGTTTGAAGGCATATTGTGAAAAGAGTTGAAGAGCTTCATCATATCTCAGAGTCTCAACTTCGTAGAGGTGTTTGATTCCACATCGGAGTAGATCATAATTGCCCTGGGTGACAAAGATCAGTCTACTCCCTGGACCAAACCGACTGGCAATCTTTCTGATATTTTCGAGTTGGCCAATGCCAGAAAAATCAACAATAAGCAAAACCTTCCGATGTCCAAGATTTGCATTCACAACTTCAAAGAGGCTGCTATCTGGCGCTAGACTTGTCGCTAGAGCAGCAGCTCTTGTGATTTCCTCTAGCAAACACGTTGAATCAATGCCTCGAGCAGAATTTTGGGAGTTTTTTTCAAAGTAGTAGTAGTGATCTTGAAACTGTGGTGAGATCTTTTGGTAAACACATCTCGCAAGTGTGGTTTTGCCTACAAGTATTTGATCACCCCAAATGCCCATTTCGTCTATGGAATCCATACTAAGCAGCAATGCTTCCACTTCTTTCATTTGCCGATCCATCCCAACAAGGCTATTGAAATCAATAGATGGAGGAGCCAATTGAGACTGATAATAAGTTATGCTCCTTGCAGGCGTAGTAGGTTTGAAACTGTTAAGCGTTTGTGCATTCATAATTCTCCAAGCTATTCTCCTGAGAGCATCTCTAACAAGCTCCATCCTGCTGGTGGCAACTCCAGTTGGGTCAGACTTCCCTTTAACCGCTGACATTTGAACGTGTGGTCTCAAAAGTTCAGAAACGTGGCTCATAAGTCTTGAAATAGTGGACGCGTCTGTGTCTTCATCCTCACTCGAGCCGCCATCCTCCCTATGACGACGCAGGAAAGAGGTCAAGAATTTATCTTGTAAAGTAAGGAGTAGCTTAGTCCTATATAAAGAGTTCTCATGAGAGAGAGAGAGAGATGTAACATCAAGAGAAACATATTGATTTAGTTTGAGAGAGTTTCTAAATCTAATATAAGAGTACTTAGAAGTATTTGGTGCATAAATAATCTAAAGTGTAGATTTAGAAGTTTTGGGTAAATTCAAGATACCATTGAGAGGAGTATACTTCTTGATAGATATCAACTAAACTGGCCAGTGCGTTTCTCCATCTCTCCACCTTCTCCAAGTTGTTGCTGTTACCTCCATCGTTATCCTCCCCAAGATTGCTTGCTTGCCCTAAAACATCTGAAGGATCAACCTCGTAAAAGACTGGTGCCACCACCAAGGATTGTTTCTTCCAACACTCAGTTATCTTCGCCAGTTCATCAAGGCACGAGACTGAAGCAGTGTAGTTCTTCGATATGACGACGATGGCAATTTCGGAGTTTTCAATTGCCTCGATCACTTGAGAGGAAGCTGGTTGATTCAATGGTATCTCTTCTTCTTGTTTGAAAGTCTTGAACTGCTCTTTAAACAGTGCAAGGAAAAGATGGCTAACGAAAGTTCTTCGTGTGTCGATTCCTCTGAAACTGACGAAAACATCGAACTTCATCACCTAAGATCCGAAGGTATCAGAGAGATCGGAAACAACTTAGCCAAAGGGTCCTTTCTTTGAATTATGTTTGCTTCTTTGTTCGTTTTTCTCTAATTATTATCATTTTAAAGACAGAGACAACTACAAAAGACAAAAAAAAAGACATTTTTAAATTTGTCTCTAGTAGCGTTGATATATATATGTATATTTTAATCAACACCTTTTTTTTAAGATGTGGTGGTTGAGTTTGAGTCTTTCTGAAGATTCATTTAATCCGACCAAGTTTGATTTACGTAAGACAGGAGGACGCCTCTTTTGCCGGGGAGTCTGCTCGCAAGTTCCTCGCTCTGGGGATATGGGAGATGCTGAACCGAAAACGATCTCGTATGAGACGGAATAAGACTACACAGAAGCAAAACCTGGTCAATCGATTGTGTTTACAATCATGTCCACTAAGTCCGAGCAGTCTATCTGTATATATATATCACGGATAATAACACGTAAAAAAGATATCGCCCAAATAAGTCATTCCATCTTCGCATGGAAAGTCAAAATGCTTTGCCGGCATTTTTGCAGTCCAAAGTGTTCCACCACCCCCAATTGATTCCTATAAATTCATCCGAGACCACTGACAACTATGTTTGACCCATGAGACATCAATTTGGCAGGTTGGGATTTGGGTGACTATGGATGAGGTTGAACCAATAGCTGGGAGAAGAGATGGTATATCATCTTCTTCTTCTCTTAGCTAATTGAAGAGTGTCAACAAGTGAGACATCTTTTCCATTAAAAACTTTATCATTTCTTATCTTCCAAATAAATCATAGGATCTATGAAAAGATTTCAATAAGTGGTGCTAAATATACCACATCTTTTTCCTCCAAAAAAGAAGTCTATGTTTTGATAAACAGAGGGATTCAGGATTCGGGAAGTAATCTAAATGGAACATATAGTCCGATAAAGTCCATATCTACAATGTTGGTGGACATTAAAAAAAGAGGTGATTTATGGTTTCTTTTGGATCACCGCAACTAAGATAAGTCCTATCGATGTTTAGATGTCTAAATGCTAATCTTTCTGGAATCACGATGCATCTCGTCAGCTGTTGCCACATAAAGTGTTGCATTTTCTTTGGGGTTCTAATCTTCTACATATGGCTTTGTGATACTCGATTGGATAATCTGGTCATGGCCACAACTAAGTTTATTTTTCTGTATCAGATCACATCCAGATTTAACCGAGAAGAAATAAAGTTGACTTTATCGATTACAAAACACTACAAAATACTATTAACTATATAGTTTTTAACCAGGCTGTTAGCTATGTCGCCAATACCTTTCGGTGATGTTGTCGGGATGGAAGATCACATGGAAGTTCTCAACCCTCTCTTGGGCATGGACTCCAAGGATGATGATGATCCTCGTATCATAGGAATCGTAGGAACAGGAGGCATTGGCAAAACCACCATAGCAAAGTATCTCTACGAAAAGCACAAACTTGGATTTTCACCTCATCGTCGTTATTTCATGGAAAACGTTTCGAAGCTCTGTAGAGAACATGGTCCTTTACATCTACAAACTCAACTTCTTTCCAACATCTTGCATGAAAAGAATGTGATGCTGGAAAGCATTGAACACGGAAGACAACAACTTGAGTGCAGGCTTAGAAACTTCAAAGTGTTTCTAGTCTTTGATGACGTTGATGATGTGAGACAGCTGGATGCCCTGGCAAAAGAGGTTAAATGGTTTGGACCAGGGAGTCGAGTTATCATAACCACGCGGTATAAGAGGCTGCTTAACTCCTGTCAAGTGTACGACGTCAAGTATTTGGATGATGATCAAGCAATCCAACTCTTCCAGCGGATTGCTTTTAAAGAAGGAAAACCTCCTTCTCCTGTCTACTCAGATTTTTCAAGTCGTGTTTTGAAGCTTGCTCAAGGTCTTCCTTCAGCCCTCGAGGCTTTGGCCACTTCATTCCGAGGGAAGTCCGAAGTGGAGTGGCCTCAGGCTTTAGATTCCTTTAGAAAGGCTCCTTACGATAATTTTTCAAGAATCGTAAATGTTAGCTATGAGAGCTTGGACCAAGTTAGTAAGACTGCTTTTCTTCATGTCGCATGCCTTTTCAATGGAGAACTTGTCTCGCGTGTTAAGACCCTTCTTCACCGTGGTGAATTTGGGATAAGGGCTCTGGCGGAAAAGTCTCTCATCGATGTATCTGCTAATGGCCGTATAGATATGCACTATTTGCTGGAGGAAAGGGGAAGACGTATAGTGTATCTCGAATCAGGCAACAACCTTGCTCTAGAATCAATCTTGTGGGACTGGTACGACATAAATCTACTTGCAGACAATGAAGTAAGCCCTCCACAAAGATGTCTTTTGCCTTTTGTTTTGGTTAGGTTGGTTATGCCTTGATTCCTCTTTTTGATAAATGTACTACTACTATATTATATATATCAGGGTGCAACCAGAACTGAAGGAATCATGCTAGATGTTTCTAAATTGCCTTACAATATTCATATCGACTTGAAAGTTTTCAAGCAGACGGAGAATCTCAAATTTCTGAATATCTACAACTACAGGCCTTATGAAGAATTGAATTTGATTTCAATGAAAGAGAACAATCCAAACAGAATTTTACTACCTAATAAACTTAGATTACTACAGTGGGATGCGTATCCTTTTACAACCTTGCCTTCCAGTATCATTACAGATTGTCTTGTAGAAATACTTCTGTGCCACAGCAACCTCACAACTCTTTGGAGTGGAAGCTCCCCGGTATGTTACCAAACAAAACTAATCTTGTACATGAGATTTTAAATGTTTTTCCAACATTGTTTTGCTGCAATAATATGTCAGAGACTTTCTCATCTGAAAAGGCTGAATCTTACGGGATCTATGGTTCTAAAAGAACTTCCAGATCTTCAGGAAGCAGTGTATCTAGAGGAGTTGATGCTGGAAGGTTGCATTTCCCTGACAAGGATTCCAGAGTCCATTTGCAGCCTACCTAGGCTACAGACACTTGATCTATCCAACTGCGATGGGCTAAAGAATCTAGTGATCATAATAGAAGAATCTGAAGCTACTTCCTTTGAAGGCAGAAGCTTGCACGTTAGATCGGTCCACGTGGATTTTCTTGATGCAGAACCGTTAGCAAAAGAGTCTGGAGACATTTCTCTTACAAATCTATCAATCAAGGGAAACTTAAAAATTGAGTTGAAGGTTATTGGAGGATATGCACAGCATCTTTTGTTTGTTTCTGAGCAACAAATCCCTCATGAACTGATGATGTTGGAGCAGCAAACAGCTATGCCTATGCTCATGTCACCTCCCTACAATTTTAAATTGCTTCACATCGTGCAGTATAACTACAGTGAGCAAAGGGATCATTTCAAGTGTTACAGCTTTTCATACTTCCCCTGGTTGATGGAGTTAAGCCTAATCAACATAAACATCGAAGAAATACCAGATGACATTCACCACATGCGAAACCTAGAGAAGTTGAACTTAAGTGGAAACTACTTCAGGGGTTTACCTCCATCAATGATTCACCTTACCAAGTTAAAACACCTGAGGCTTTGTAACTGCCGCAGACTTGAAGCTTTGCCGAAAATATATCAGCTGGAGACTCTCACACTTTCTGATTGTACCAACCTCCACACATTGGTTAGCCTTCCTCATGCAGAAAAAGACCAGGTCGGATACAGTTTGCTTGAGCTTCGGCTTGACAACTGCAGAAATGTTGAGTCATTGTCAGATCAGCTTGGTCTTTTTACAAAGTTGACATATTTAGATATCAGTCGACACGATTTTGAAACAGTTCCTACAAGCATCAAAGACCTCTCCTCGCTGATAACTCTCTGCCTCAACTATTGCAAGAAACTGAAATCACTGTCAGAGCTTCCCTTGAGCATCAAGCACCTATATTCACATGGCTGCAACTCCTTGGAAACTTTTTCCCTTTCAGTTGATCATTCTGCTGATGACCTTGATCTCAGCCCTTGCTTCCAACTGAAGCAGTCTTCAAGTCAATTCACTCGTTTTCCATCTGGAAGACGTAGTGAAGAGGTAAAAAAAACCCTCTACTGTAATTAATCATTACTCTCTCTCTCTCAGTCTCTCTATATGCAAAAGCTAACTTTCTTTTATTCCGTCTAATAGGTACCATTATGTTCTTGCATCCAGAAACCTAAGATATTGGATACGCGTGATCAAGGGCTGACTGTCAGATTAATCTCCACAAGGCGTTTTAGCTCCAGAACCTTGAAACTAATGGCGTTTGCTCTGTGTATGGGTGTCTTCATATTATGTAGACGATGGGCAATAGCTAGGTAACGATTGTCATCCCGGGTTGTATTTGAAGGGAATCGTTCAGTTCATCAACACCTTATGTGTGTATCATTCTCTTTCAGCTGCAGTCAAATCCACTAGCTGAATGAAGAAGTTCAATGATACTTTCATTACTGTCAAAACTGTTTAATAAAACCTGCAATTAATGCTTCTTCCCACACCTCAGAAGCAGCTTGTCCTTCCACGGAGAAATAAGGCATGGGATTAAATGGCAGAAGGAAGACCGTGAGCAAGCCGAGTAGCTCGGACTGAGAGTTGTCCAAAACCATCACAAGAAGTACGTCCTCTTCCTCCTCCTTCAAAAGAAATCTGTTTAGACATCTGGAGAGGCATCTTTATCATTCAAGCACTTAACTTCATAAACGTTTTCTACTCCACAGGTGTTGAGCAAGCACTTAAAACGATATACACAACAAGAGCTGTTAAAATGAAGGAAAGAAGCTCCAGATGTTGTAAGAGTGTGCTAAAATTACATATGTAATTTGCGATTTAGTCTGTACGCTTGGTGCTGAGCAAGTTTTTTTTTGTTCACCATATATCACCTTTTGCCTCTCCTGTAAAATGGAAAATGTCAGGCATACAACCTTTGCTTCCACGTCTTCCCTTTTAACATCATAAGAGAATGGTGAGGCAGCTACAGTTCTAGCATTAAGTTGTTCAATCAAATCTTCTAGCTTCAACAGTTCTGTACTCCTACCAAATCTTTGCCCTGTGTAAGCAGCAATAACTGATCAACAACGTACGGAATAAATACTTTCTTCTGCTGTCGCTCTGACACTTTGTCACCATTTTATTATCAAAAAAGTTAACCAAAAAAAAAAAGTTAACTGAGTCTACTTAAGATAGCCCAGTAAAGCTCATTACTTCAAATCCAACAAACTCTTCCTTGATGTTCGGCCTTTGAAAAGAGGCCTTTTCGAATTTGCGTTTTAGTTCATACTATCGAGCAATTGAAGCAGCGCGTCGAGCTATAGTCGGACTTCCATCATGCTATGAAGTCAATGAAAATTTGATGTCTAAACCAAAGTTTATGTTTTAAATGGGCCATAATTTGTAAGTTGGAGATTTTAATGATCATTTTTCCGATTCTTTAACAATAATACAACTTTTTAGGACAAGATTGTCAGTTTCATGACATGGATAGTAGGAGTGGGCACGGAGCGGATATCCGGATTTTTAAGGATATCCGTGATCCGATCCGTTCCCTACGAATATTCGATTTTTCGATTCGATCCGATCCGTAACTCTTCGGATATCCGGTGCACCGGATATCTGTGAATATCCGAATTTTTGCCGGTTATCCGATTCGATCCGTAAAAAAATAATAAAAAATTAAAAAATAAATAAAAATAAAAGAAAAAGAAGAAAATATAATAAAATAATAATATCTCATCATAATTTTTCAAAAAAACTATATACTTTCAAAAAATTTAATAACTAAATAATTAATTCAGTGAATAAAAACATTATAAAACTTATATAGAGATATAAAAGTATATATATTATATAATTTTATAAACATGTATACATATATATTTATATAACGGATCGGATCGGATATCCGTTTCTAAAAATATTAGTATTTGTGATTTGCTTCGTCTTTGACGGATATTGGATTTTAGTATTTGCTTCGATTTGTTAAGTTACGGATATTCGGAATTTTCGAATCAAATCGAAACAAATAACGAATCGAATCAAAATTTACGGATATTTTGCCCACCCCTAATGGATAGTGGCAGCTCTCGATTCTTCATGCTCGGTGCTGGACGAGTATTACTGTGTGTGGCCCATGGGGTTTTGTCTCTCCACATTGCTGTAAGTCTCCTCGCCTGTTCTCAACTAACACTATTCAGTTTAAGTCACACCGGGAATTTCCTCCACAGCGTTGTTGCAATGGAAAAAGTCAATTGTGGTTTGTGGTGGTCAGTGACAACAGTGACAAATTGACTAATCTCACTTGTAATGCGATGGAAAAATATTTCTTTTTGTTTTTCCATCGACTGATTAATTTCCTATCATTGAGCAGTATAATACTTGTTACAATGAGTTTAAATAATCATTCATATAAATCTCAAATTGTTGAAATAAAACGTCTGTTAAAGTGAAATGCTTATCATATATAGACTTCAATTCCTTTTAGGACAACAACCAAGCTCCAACATTACAAATGTTGAGTCTAACATGGTGAAGCAAAATAAATAAATACATATATAATAATATCAAAATATCACTTCTGGCTCTATTTAGAGTGTCCCATTGCGCTTACAAATATATAAAAAAAAAATAAGGTCTAAAATACCACTTGTGGCTCTGTTTCAAAAGAGATAAATCATCACAACGGTGACAAAGTACCAAAAACTTCACAACTCTCTGCCTACTCAGAGAAAGCTAACCGCCTGGTTCACTCACTTGGTTTTGGGGGCTTTAGAGGATTTAGAGTGTCCCATTGCGCATTTCCGCTTACAAATATATATATAAAAAAATAGGGTCTAAAAGACACCCCCTGGGACGACATTGGGGTTGGCAGCTGGAGTGACAGAGACAAAGGGATTGATCCTGACCCAAAGCAACGAAAAGATGGACGCCAGAAGAACAGACCAGACGATGACAATGGTTGGCGTCCTGTTCTGTCTTCCCATTAGACCTTTCAAGAAAGGGTAGAGATGTGCAATGACCCACAAGGCGAAGAAAAGCTTTCCAAAGAGCGGTCCCCATGACTGGTACCCGCTGTTCACAGCATAAGAGACACCAGCCACAATGCCTATGAGGTTCACAACTAGGACTGTGGTCGGTGGAATGAGAAGAGCTGTCCATTTGAAGATGTAAAGCTCCGCGAAGTCCCCATCTTCGTCTGAGGCTTTGGATGTGACAGTGAAGTTAGTGTCTATACCCGCGAGAACCTTGAGTAGACCTTGGAAGACTGCGAAAAGATGAGCAGATGTTCCACCAATGACCCAGAACTGCTCGTTTCTCCACCAGTCCTCGATGCTCACACCGCTCCATCTCAGCTCTAGAACTCCAGTCACAGCGATTGAGATGAAGAGAAGAATGAACCAAATACTCGCGTAGTTGCTTATCTGCACAACAACGTTGTTATAGCTTTTTAAATAAGAGATGATGAAGACTGAAATAAAGGTTTTTGACATATAGTCTAACGAACCTCTGGTATGATGAACTTGTCTGTGATGAGGCAGAAAGCAGGAAGGATACAGTAGGCGATGAGAGGGAGAGCTGTAATAGGGTAGACAATGGTGTTGATGTAAGCGAGTCTCTCCAAGAGTCTCAACCTTCCTGTATAGCCATACCAGATAGGGCAATGCCTACTCAAAAGAATCTCAATGGATCCCAACGCCCATCTAAGAACTTGGTTCAAACGATCAGAAAGATTGATTGGTGCAGATCCCTTGAACGCTGGTCTTGGAGGATTGCAGTAGATGGACATCCAACCCCTGGCATGCATCTTGAACCCAGTAAGAATATCTTCTGTCACAGAACCGTAGATCCAACCAATCTAACCAAAATAAAAAAGCCAAATAAGATGCCATCAAGAGAGGTGAGGAAAGAGATCATAAAGTCTTCAAAACTGAACCTCTTTTCCCCATTCAGTCTTGTCCTCGTAACCACAGCTTATAACATGAATAGCCTCCTTGAGAAGAGTAGCAGGATTGGTCGTTGGTGGAATGCCACCTTGTTCCATGAAGGTAGCTGCAATAAACACTGGCGATTGACCAAAACGCTTCTCTACACTCTTCTGGGACATTAGAATAGACCTTTCATCATCATATCCTGCAATCAAAAGGGAATGATGTAAGATTATACCATCAGATGAGGAACTGATGTTATTACACTATAAGCTCAATCTTACCTTCAAAACCCTCCTCGATGTCATCCATATTGAACAGTGGAGCATTGGAGTCACTTCTGTTGATGCCTCTCCTCTGTTGATCATAGTTATACTTCTTGCTCTTCTTTCCTTTCTTCCTTGAGCCGCCACAACAGCTCTTCACAATAATATTTGGTTCAAGATCTTCCTCAGTCAAAACAGGATCATATCCGTATAGAGCTTGCCTATTGAAACAACAACCAGTACCCACATATACTGGACCCTGGATTCCATCTAACCCCTTCAAGTTAATCTGCACAAAGTAGCAAAGTAATCCAATAAATAATATGAACAAATGAAAAAGACTCTGTTTGAATTGGGGGAGCGCAGCTCACATCGAAGAAGACAATATTCCTGTTGGCATATCGATCGTGCAAGTCAATACCATCAAAACGCTGTGGGAACTGGACATAGCAGCACTTCTTTCCATAAGCAGGATCCATCAGGAAACACATTGCTTCTTTAATAGCTTTGCTGTTGTTGAAGTAATGATCACAGTCCACGTTCAGAAGATAGGCTCCATTGGTCAGAACAGCAGAAACGCGGATCTGTAAAAGTAAAGAGAATCTAAATCAGGAGGGAACAATATTCTCCAGACGAAAGAATATGAAGAAGAAAGCTTCCTAGGCATTCAACAAGAAAGGAAAAGCTAACAAACCAATGCATTCATAGCTCCGGCCTTCTTGTGGTGTTGAAATCCAGGCCGCTTTTCACGGGAGACATAGATTAGTCTAGGCAGCTCATTTCCGTCGGTATCCAGACCTCCGCTGTGTCCTAAGAACACCTGAAATTGAAACAAAACGATGCGGCATAAATATAATATTCTGAAATTGTTGCTAGGAACTTCATTACTCTCGCTTTGATAAGGGATTGCATCACTGTACCTGTATCATTCCAGGATGATCTCTGGTGTTGTTACCAGGCCAGGGAGTACCATCCTGCATTGTCCAGCCTTCTTCAGGGATTTTCTGTGCTTTAGCAACAAGTGCATTGATCCTCACCTTAAACTCCTCATACTCTCTCTGTCATTACAAGGAAAAGAAATTTTAGAGTCAATCTCTAGTTTTTCTAATGGATGAGAAGCAGATGGAGATTTTCAAATGACCTTCATAGCTCGCCTCTCTTTAACAAAAGAAGGCTGGATCTTGTCCTTCAAGTAATCTATCTTCTGAGCAAAATAGAACTCAGGGGCCCTGGGTTCAATGCTAAACTTCTTGCAAAATGGCACCCATTTCTTTGCGAACTCCGCAGTTTCAGAAAGAGATTCGAACGTAAGCATCGCTGCACCATCATCTGAAACATAACAGGCTACTTTGTCTACAGGGTAGTCCACCGCAAGAATCGAGAGGACTGTGTTTGCTGTTACAAGAGGAGGCTCTTTCAGTGGGTCCACAGTACTAACAAACACATCGACAGGAGTTAGCTGTGAGGGTTCCCCGTCTCGATCATATCTACAATATGAAACCATAATCAATCCATTAAATATCGTCAGTTTAATAGCTTAGCTCTACTCTTAAGAAGCACTTCATTAGGCATGATCCTATCATGATCTAGTCAGAAACTTATTGATATGCACCATTGTGGAAGAAGGTATCAAATTAGCACAAAAAATAAGATAAAGAGTGTGATGCATAGACCTAAAGACCAACCTTATAGCGAGACGGTCAAGATAAGTCTCTCGGTTAATGGGGTACCATTTGGGAAACTGATCAAGAAGCCAAGAAAATGCAAACCAGATCTCACAAATAACTGAGGTCAGCCAGAGTGGATAAGCATCTTTTACTGGGTGAGTTGTACGATATTGCAAGAAGAATCCCAAGATGATAAGCCGGAGAATAATCACAACCCGGTAAGGTGTGAGATGAGAAGGCGGGATAGGCACAATACGGCTCATAGGCAGCCTCGTATCATCAGCCCTGCATGTAAGACATCCATAATTGAGTGGAAGGAAACTAAGGAATAACACTCAAATTTGAAAAAAAAAAACATATAAAGCAAGAAAGATCTTGGTTCTAGTAGTTCTTCAACTTACATTTGGAGTTCTTCGCCATTGGAACCAGTCCCTTCAATTTCACCTCCTTTCCCTTCATGGTATTTACCAGTCATCTGTACCATATTCTTCTCCTGCTTCAGCTTCCACCCTTCAACTCTTTCTTTCCAGTCAACATTTCCAAGCCCATAAGAGTTCAAGTCTTTCGAAGGGTCCACTATTCTTACAGGGACTGCAATTTTTAGAACGAGCTATCACTTAGTGTCCACACAAAATAATGTAAAAATGACATATAACTAATGCCTGGTGCTCAAAGCAAAAAGAATGTGAATACCAGGTTGGCGTGGGTCAATATATGGAGATGAAATAGCATTCCTGTCACCAGGCCCCAATGGACCTGATGTAGTACGCACAGACTGTGTATCAGGCGTGCGTATTTCCCCAGAAACCTGTGTATAGAAAAAAATGTCAAGAATCTATAGAGAAAAACGACATAAATTCTATTTCTAAACATGGAAATCATGTAAGATAAAAGAACTTGCTGTTAAAGATTGTTCACAGTTAGCATTGAAGTGAAAAGCAAATAAAAGATCTGTAATCTAGACACTGCTTGAGTAATACAGATCACTTTAGATGTAGATCATTACCGTATGGCCATGGGTGAGAAGAGGAATTGGTTGAGATTCATGTCTAGAAGAGGAAGAGAACTCTTCACCACGGCGTTGGCGTCTTCCCTTGTTAGCACCCTGGGTGTAATTGAACTCATTCTCGATATCATCAACATCATCCTCATCTTCATCTCCTTCAACACGAGGACTCCCTACAACAATCCAAAACGTTGTTCAGCACACATACACCAACAAAGAGCAAAAGATTCCAAACGAAGGAATAAAGACTAACTACTAACCCCTGAGTCGTCTGTATCTAGTCTTGCATTGAGGGCAACACTGAGTTCCATCTTTCCTCTCGTACTCATAGCAAGGACGACACACAGGGAAGGCACATTCATTGCAAGCTACAAAAAAATCTCCAGTTTCAGTGAGACCAGCGTTATCACCACAGATCTGACATGTATGTGGATCCATATTCTTCAAAGTCTTGGACTGCATTGTCATCAACGTCACACCAACTGTTAGTTTATTGATATTAATAACAAGAACCATCTCAAAACTCAATGTAGATCCAGGGAGATCTAGTGAAGCTATAAGTAAAGTACTAAACTTTGGTAGCTAAAGATCTATTACACAAGCCTTAGATCAAGAACCTAAAACTGAAAATTCACCGACATAAAAGGAAATGATCACTAAATCACAAACAATCATGAAAGTTTCCATCTTTAGCAACTCAAGATCCCAATGGAGGAAACTAGATGAGATCTAGAAACACTTGAAGAGAATGAAGCGAGGGAAAAAAACACGAACCCCGCCGCCGTCAGATTCGTGACGGATCCGAACGAGCTCGTTTCTCCGGTAGGAACCAGCAACCAAGCCGGCACTGGCCTCCATTGTCAGATCACACCGACAGAGAGATGTTCAAACACTGACACTCTCTTTCTTTCTTTCTTTTGATCTCTCTCAGCTTCAAACACCAATCTGCTTTGTCTATTTTATTGCCGTGTCTTTATTTTTTTTTAAATTTTATTTAAATGATAAGTAGATGAATATTATTTCACCGGAGAATGGTGACGGTAGCCTCTTCGTCTCCTATAGTTTTGGCTCGAATTATATTATAGGTGTTCTTTTATTAAAGCTGAGCCGTTGGCTTTCCCCACTAGACGAGCCAGCTAGTATGTGACGTGGCCAGATTGTAATAAGATTGAGACAGGACAACAAATCTGCTATCATCTGTCGGTGGAGACATGACGATACTGTAATTAGGTTCAAAATGTTCAATTTAAAAAGTTATGAGACATGACAATACTGTAATTAGCTACAGTCGGAGAAAAAGAATAAAAAAAATATGAATTGTGATCATCTGAGTAGGCCTATTAGAACATCTTTATTGGTGTATTTCAACACATCTTAGGTCAAGTCCAACCAGACGCTATAACGTTAAAATAGTGTAGGATTTGACGTTTTCTTTCTCCAACGGCACGGTAAAACAAACGGTATAATAGTGTGATTCCTTTGTTTACTACAGTGTCACACCATATTTGGTGATGCACTGTAGCGACGGCAAATCTTTTTTTTTTATTTTTTTTTTCAAAACTGTTTCTCTTATGTCAAATCAAAGCTGTTTATTTATATATTGTCTATCTAACTGATTAAATTTAATTTATATTACTATTTTATAAATAGATCACATAATAAAAATAAAAATATATAACAAAGTTTGATTTACACATTGAAAATTAAATTACAAAATAAAATAATATTTTCATATAACTGTTATATAATATATTATATAAAATATGTATATTTGACACAGAAATATTATTTTATTATAGTTTTATATTAGTTAATAGCTTTTTTCATAAAATATTAGCATTTATCAAAACAAAACAAAACAAAAACAAAAAGAATCTTAGTTTATAATATAATAATAAAGAATATTCATTTTAGTGTAATATTTGGTATTGTGGTTGGAGAGTCAAAAAAATTTTAGTGCTAAAATTACACTAAAATGGTGTTGTTTTGACACTAAAATAGTGTTATGGGTTGGAGATGCCCTTAGGACAATATAATAAAAGAAAAAAATTGAAATAGTGATCAGACATGTGTATCTCAAGGTCTTCCACAAGAAGTGTTTTGGTGAGATTATTAGGGTGATATGACATTAAATTTCATTTTTTACTTTATTTTATTAACTTTTCACATTTAAGATATATCTCTCCACTTATATCTCATTAAAGATGCTCTTAGACTAGTGGTTCTCAGATATATGAAAATTGAATATACAATTAGAATGAGTTTGTTTTTATCTTTTACTTTTAGTTTTAGTTTTTTTTTTTTGATTTTATATACTTGTTATTCATAGATAAATATAACTTTTTATTGATTAAAAAAAATTGATCAAAAAGAATATGACTTTTTATTTTCAATTATATATGTAGAAAAAGGCAGCAAGATAGATAAGAAAGGCATGATAACCCCCATTTTTGGAGGTTTGCCAAGAAATTACATAACTTTGATTATTAATCTGGCATTTTTTGCTAACCGATCAACAATATTCACCATATTCCTAAACAAAATGGAAGCTATGGTTATTGTTGGCAACCAAAGTCTTGATGTCTCGAAATAAACTTAAGAACAAATAGTACGAATAAGTGGGTCTGTAATGGGGCAACTGAAATGCTAATCAGGTGACAGCGTGATTATGACATATTGGGTCATGTCAATATTTTTAAAAGGCTTTATAGAAAAACCCATGTTAGTATTACTATTTTTTCTGTCGACTCATTTCATTTAAAATGAAAAAGCCCAAAACAGCCCAGAAAGAAAAAGCCCAAAACAGGCTGACAAACAAAGCTCAAATCAAACCCAAATCCATCGATGCAGTTTTTATAGAAGATAAGGGCAGCTGCATTGAGGGTTGGTGGGACAAGTTCTCACGTTTCCCAACCAAAAAAAATTATTATAATAATGAAACACGCTGAACTCGTCTTGCAAAAGTCCTTCGGGATGAACCCGTCTCGTTACTGTTTGGTGGGCCCCACACCACGTGACGGCCCGCTATTGGTCAGTTTTTTTTTTTTTTAGAAAAATGTAAAACGAAAAAAAAATAAAAAATAAAAATAAAATATTAAAATTGTGAACCTCAGCATGGGTTCACTGATGGGCATGCCCTAAAGATCGGCTAAAAATGTATCCAGTATATTGGAATCTACTGATAAGTGTTAGAACAGAAAAATGCCTACACGTAGACAATTTTTAAAATTATTAATTTTAATTTATCAAATAAATAATATATTCGTTTTTGAAATTTCTTATTTACTAAGTAATGATATTGATTAAGTTAATTTATCGCATGATTTTGATAAAAAAATATTACAATATAGGTGACGATTGGTTCGACTGTGGCTCTAAATATTTAGCTGTAAAATTTTAGTTGTAGGTGTAAAGTTGTTACTGTAAATTTTTTTGCATAGATTTTTGTTTTAGTTAAATTTGTTGTAACTGTGAATTATAAGCTGTAGATATTTTAAAATAAAATATGTAAAATATGTAATGTGTATATAAAATAATTATTTTTACCAATTAAATAATTTATATTAATATTTTTTTATAAATTATCAAAGTTTACTATTATAATTATGTTATTTAAAATATTTCAATAATTTTAAAAATACCAAAAATTAAGTTAAATATTTATAGATGTTTTTAATTATTATTTTCTAATTTATTTGATATTATAGATAATTTTTTTATAGTTTCTACAGCCTATAAAAAAGTTTTGGGTTTTTTACCTAAAATACATAAGAATTAACTAGTAAAAATAAAGTTACAACACGACTAGTAAAAATTGCTGTAATTTTAGGTAAAAATTGCTTTAATTTTAGTAAAATTTGCTTTAATTTTCAGTAAAAATTGCTTTAATTTTTTTGTTGTAGCTTAAAATTTGCTTTATTTTTAGTAAAAATTGCTTTATTTTTTTTGCTGTAGCTTTAAAAATAAAGCTAAATCACGATTGGTAAAAAATTATAGAAATTTTATGTAGGTTTTAACTAGTAAAATAAAGATACAACACAATTAGTAAAGTTTAGTGATTTATAAATAAATAAAACTAAAATAAGGAGTTAAAGCCCAACCAATCACCTCCACAGTTTTAATATTTGAAAATGTGATAAAACAAAAAAATCTTACTAATTTGTTTTACCTTTGCAATTTTGAATGTGGATTTATAGAGAATACATAATTCTAATATGAAAAATACATTTGTAAATTTTATACTTAATATATTTGACATTTTTTTACCCCAGTAAAAAAAAGTTCTGGCTCCGCCACTGCCTAGCACTACAAGGAATGAAAGATGGATCAAATAATCATATACTTGGTTGTTTTTTATTCTTTTAAATATATATAAAAAGAAAAACACTAACAACTGACTACCAAAAAATGTATCTATAGCTACACCTAACAGTTCACACTTTTTCCTTTAGCTTTGATATTTTGTTAGTTAACAAAAACATCTAATTCACCAAACAATTTTTTTCATATTATATATCAAAAGGATATGAAATTTGGGTACAGCTATGACATAAGTGTTTGGTTAATAAGGGAATTTTTGGTAAAATTTAATAATAATAATAATAATAATCATTATATATATATCAGGGAGTTATGTAAACTATATATATATATATATATATATAAAGCAACCGCAAATATAAATAGAAGAGTTTTTACTTCTTCTTTCTTTTTTGAACAAGTAAATAGAATTATATACTTGTTATTTAACAAGAATTATATACTTTTTATTTTAAAAAATAATTAGAAAAGAATAATTATAAAAAGAAAACACTAATTAATAACTGACTACTAAAAAGGAAAAAAGGACAAATTAGCAACCGTTCATCATTTTCAATTTATTGTAAACTACTCAGGAACTTCCTAAAAATATACTAAACTATATATATATAAATTCTTATTATTATAATCAATTGATCACCAACTAGTCTATAATAATACAAAAAAAAACAAAACTTTATGATTTATCTTTTTCTTCTTTAGGACGCATATATTGTCACGTGACGGTAACAGAAAACAAAAACGGTGTATGAAGACGTTCGGAGTCTCTCTCATTATTCAAGTTTTCTAAAATTGCATTTTTAGCTATATCCATTTTGCCTCGAAGAAGACGTTTTAATGAAGTTATAATAGTTTTACCTTCTATCTGTAATCCATATATATGAGGTATATGAGTGACGTCGAATGAGGAGGTGGCAAGGAAGGGAACACAGCCACATGGCCTGTCTATTGGATCGTGTGTATATTTCAAGGTAGTTAATATACGTAGTAACATAAATTAAAGAGCGAGATATCAAAAAGTCTAATTTCATCTATACATTTCTATTTGCATCCAATGGTTCTTATTTCTATTAGCATACAACAACCGCTTATAGCAAGATATAGAAATGTACTATTTTATAGCAAGATTTGAAAGTGTAATACGATATAGAAATGTACTATTTTATAGCAAGATTTGTCTTTTTATTTTACTAATTTTAGATTCTTTTATTAATTTCAATAGAATTTTCCATTGTAAAACCCATTATGGTTACAAAAAGAAGAAGCAAAAATCATAACTGGAAAATCTAGTTTTTCATTGTGTCATTTTAGTGCATTTTATTTATCTTGTTTGAAACTAATGTTCTTATTTCATTTTTGTTAAGTGGCTTGGTTGATAGGTAAGATTGACATGGATCCATCAGATTTACATGTCCACATATTAGAAGATATTATTTGTTGTGCTATTCTAGACAATTTGTTTCCGTATAAATGATATAAACAAAAAAGATATATTAGCTACATAGTCTAATTTGGACCTCTGGTAACTGTTTTGTGGGTCTACGTAGCTTAGACAGATGCGGTAAGTGATGATTACCAAATCGCATGTCACTTTTTTCCTTTTCTACCCTTGAGAAAAATGACAAGTGCATCTAAATTTTTTGGTATCCCTTGTAATATTTTTGTATATGTTATATTAGACACAAGAACGAATGTTCCCATATACATCCCGGTACGTAAATTGATAATCACTTATTGAAAGGAAAAAACTCACACACCTTACATGTACGCATTACGTTCTCTATGGATATGCATGTTAAGGAGTCACCCATATATAGGGTTCTCCAGCTAAGAACATAAGAACAAAAAGAAGCAAAAATCATAACGATATGACAATCAAGCTTTTCATTGTGTCATTTTTACTGCATTTTATTTATCTTGTTTTATTTGAATGTTATTAATTCATTTTTGGTAAGTGGCTTGGTTGATAGGTAAGACTGACATGGATGCATAAAATTTACAATTTCCCCCTACCAGAAGATACTATTTGCTGTGCCCTTCTAGACAATGTGTTTCCATGTAAATGATATAACATTTTTTTTAGAAAATAACATTGAACTATATAATTATACTATATTGAATATTTCTTTTACTATATTGAAGATTAAAAACTCACCATTAAAATTCCTCTTATTAAACCTAAATCCATGTGGTAACTAATAAACTGTTATACTTTTCAAAGGAGTTGTTATATCTTACAATCAATTTTGTTTATAACTAAAAAAAGATGGTAAAAATGCAACTTCTTTCAGTGAATAAAGTGATTTTCTCAGTCAATGACTCATTATGGCAGTGATATCTTAAGCTTTTACTTCTAACAAACAAAATGAAGTAAACAAAACTTACTATTTTTAGTCCTAAAGGCAGAGAAATGAGAGAATTGTAATCTGTACTTTTTTTGTGTGCTTTGTGGTGTATGTAAATAGTTTGTAGAGAGCAAACTATAGCAAAAGTGAGGAAACAAAACATGTTTCATAGAAGAAACAATGAGGACGATTGGTTGTTGTATACTCGCTTTTCTCCATCTTTGTTTTATGCGCATACTTCTTCTCTTGCCTCTAAACATTTTCTTGCAATTTATCTGCAGTTTATTAGAAAGCAACATCTTCCAAAGATCTGTATCAAGACTTTAGGAATGTCCACTGTTTTCCGGATACACCTGAAAGTATTTACATCAAACAAAATGTAAAAGAAGGTGCAAACCATATAAGATTAATAAACTGTTTATTTCGAAAATTGGTTTGAGTTACCATTTGGGATCTGCCCTCCCTGACACTTAAGGTTCTATGCTTGAGTTCACCTCTGCTAGTAGTAATCTCATCCAAAATCTCTGCATCGTAAAACTCGTCCTCACTGATCTCTACCGAACTCAAAGGAATATTATGTGGTGCACCAGCCATCTCTTCATACTCTGAAGAATCTAAAACTTGGAGATGAGCTGGATCAAATATCTTGGGAAGGATGTATTGTCTTATAGCAATGAGGAATAAGAATGGCAATGGAAACAGAATCCCTCCTACTGGAATCCATGTCACTCCATAACATATCAGAAAATACAGAAGCTGGAAGAGTGTAAACATAACAATGGACTTGTATGGTACAATCTCCATAAATGACGAATGTAAACCTTCAAGAACTCTGTTCACACATTAAACAAAAATGCAAATATCAGAACATGTTGTATAAGTTCAATAGATGTAAGTTGGATAAGAAGAATGTCAGTACTTGAATCGACGACCAGGAGTGATGAAAAGTAACAGAAGTCTTTCCCAGAATTGGTTCCCCGGGAGACTATCAACAGCCATGTAAGTGAAGTAACCCCATAGAACTGAAGTTGGTATCATTCTGAGAAGTGGTACTGCGAATATCAGCAATCCAACAAGGATTGATTGCAAGAGATTGCTCACTCTCTGCTCATTAACTCTAACGGGCAAATGATCTTCAATATGTACTTCCGGATCAAACTTCTTCCCCTTTGTGTCTCCTCCTCCTCCTCCTCCATCGTCTGCTTTCATCACTGCTTCTTTTAAGTTTTCTAGCTCTTTCGCCACTGAGGTAGCCTGAACCAGTTTCATATGTTGGGTGAGATATTAAGTTCTTGATAAGAGATGAACTAATGAATAAATGTTTTACATGCCTTGGGTGATGTTTCCATTTCTATAAACACATCTTGCATCTTTCCATAGATCTCTGACTTGCTTGCTTTTGCCTTCATGCATTCTTTGGCCTTCTGGACCATTTTCTTTCGCATTTGCTGCCTCTTAAGAACTGCAAGACTCTTTGTGTGCATAGGAGACTGTGGAATGACTCCATTTGAAGGAGGAAGTCCAAGTAATCCACAGATCAATGTCTACAAAAACAACTTAGAAATGAATTAGTATTCACTTTCATTCATGTTAGGTACTAAAACATATTTAAGAAGTTTTATAACGCATCATACCATGATTCCTAAAATAAAGATGTCATAGTGATAAGCTGGTGGATTTTTCAGATTAAACTCCTTCTGCTGAGCCATTTGTGCAGATACACAGTGATCAAAGAAGTATAGACCTGCGATCATGATTGCTGGTATAAACGCAGCAAGAATAAAAAGAGGTGGGACCTTCCCCATATCCTGCAAATTTGTACAACATCAATCAACGATGTTCCAACACAAGTTTGTAAAAGTCTTTCTCTATTAGGTTGTAGTAGTTGTACCTTGACTACTGTCCAGTGATACAAAGACTCAGGATCCCAAGGAAGAGGTACTTCGAGCCTTCTTGGAACTCCTTCAGGAATATCTCCAGGGACTGTGAAGGAGAACGCACTCCACAAGACAAGCATGAGAAGAGTTCCATAGTCCCCTATAAAACCTCGCATCCACCCTGCAAAAGACAAAGCTAGTTAATGAATCTTGTCAAGTATTTCATTAGTATTCAGACAAGGAAAGCTATTCACATACTAAAGCCATATCTCCATGATCTTGCTCTCCTGCTTTTAAGAGCAGTGTAAAGAAGACCAAATGCGAAGATAACTGCAAGAAGCCCATTGGTGTACCGCCACTGGAACTGATACACTTCCAGTCTTGGATCTTCAGATTTTGGTACAAGAAACTCGCCGAGAACTCCCTGCATTTTAAGGAAACAACAAACATCTCTTAAGTTTTAACAACGTTGAAGTGGCTCTTCTGTGACATTTTACTATGGAATTAGTTACCCATCAGAGCACCTTAACAGCCTCTTGGAAAAACAGAACGGTGATCAGCATTCCAAAGAGCTCTCCTGCAATTCTGGTGAATCTAGAAATGATGTTGGCTGCGTTTAACGTTGCAAGAAGGATAAGCAAAACTGCTGTCCAGACACAGACCCTGTCAAAAACAAAAGAGCAATTAGCAAGAAATGAGAATGATAGAACTAGTAGTTGTTGATATTACCATCCTGCCCAGGCTAAGTAGAGTTTCTGACCCAACTCAGGCCTGCCTTTGCTGAAACTGTGAAGGTATGTATACATTATAATAGTGGGCTCTGCAACCCCAACTATCAAGAGAGGTTGTCCACCAAAGATTGAATGAATGATTCCACAAATAGCTGTGGAAGCTAATGATTCAACTATGCCAAGACTTCGATCTGTCTCTCTGCTTAACTGCTCGCCGAAGGCAATCACAGGCAATGCAGAGGCAATGAAAATGTAGAGAGTTGGTGCCAGTATCCTGATAATGATAGAACCAAGAAAGTGAGGACCAAAAAGTTTTCATGGAATGAGAGCATAAGGCATGAAGACATGACATACCTAACACCAGAGTTGAAGGCAGCAAGCCAGTCTTGTTTGTAGCACTTTCTTCTTCCTTTGAAATCGTGAATGATTCCCGCAAAGGGGGTGTTTACTACTCCCTCCATGGCTGATCTCGAGAAGAATCAGCAATGGCTCTGGATCAATGAACAAAACCTTTAAAAAAAATTAGCAAATCATATACTAAAATGCAATGTCTGCCTTATCTAGCAAACAATGTATCATGTCTAACGATCAAGCGACAGAGAGAGAATCTTCAAATCTGATACGAATGCATTATATTACGTAAGCATGAAGGAAGAGAATACAATCTCAGCACCTGGAGGAGGAGAAGAAGAAAGCTAAAGACGGTCCTGGCCGCCTTGATAGGCACGCAAATCCGCCAACGTGAGAGATCCGATTAGAGTAAAGATACGGTGAAAGGGAGGAGGATAAACTCTGTTACCGGATCTCTCTCTCTCTCTTTCTGTTTCTGTTTTTAGAGAGAGACAATATTTGTAAAATTAAAATGAGAGAGAGGAGAAAGATTGGGTGAGATACATTCACAACATCCAGCGAAATAGCTGCTCCTTACGTTAAAACAAATATCACTATTTTGGATTTGCTACAGATTAAAAAACTCAAATGACAGCATTTTGAAACTTGGGATACACGCAAGCAAAGAAGCTGATAAAACCTTTAAAAAAAAAAATACAACAAGACAGTGAGACACCAACTGTAATTCAAACTCCAGGAGTGGGGAAACGTGAGGTGAAGGTTTCGACTCTATCCTTGAGAGCAGTCATCATTGCAGGAGTTCTTGAGAAATAGAAACATAACGGTATAGATAATATATCAACTGGATGAAACATTAAATTTCAATAATTAACCAACAACAAATCATATACAAACTCTTGTCTTTGTTTCAAAGAAAAAAACAAAGAAAATACAAACATGATGAAGAAGATGTTCTCCAATTATTACAAAGTTTTAAACAATACAAAAAAAAATCAGGAATCCCAAAAAAAAGATTCTGAGTCCTCACACAGATTTTTTCTTCTAGACACTAATGAGAGTATCCATATAACAATGAAGATACCAGAGATCAATTTGGTTGGCCATGTTGCTTGTGCGGACATAATGATCCCAACAATAACACCAAACAACCCGAGAGCGCTTCCGAAGATCTCAATCACAAGAATCTTCACAAAGAGTGTTGAGTTCTGAGCATCTGACAATGCGCAGCTGCTTCCAATGATTCCTACACATAACCTGCACCAGGAGAAAATGTGACCATATTCGACAATGGAATCAAAAATAACAAAACTTGAGCAAGGAGGTACAGACCCGCAAACAAGGTTGGCGAATCCAACAATGATTCCAGATGCGAAGATTGCATAACCAGCTCTAAGAGACTCAGCGTCATACATCTTTGAAGTTGGGACACTCTCCAACTTGGTTTGCAGTATGATTGCAACAATAACGCCATATATAGCTACAGCTTCGCAAAAGATTACACTGGCACAAGAGAAGAACAAATGCTTCAAAGTCCGAGCTCAAAGCTCAGTAATAACAACCAATCAAATTACAAACATAACAATCCTAGTTAGGCATTTCCCTAATATTACCCTCTGTAGAGCCAAACTCTCCATAATCAATATGGTTCAGAAAAGGGGGTTGAGGAGGAGGAGGTAATGTCAATATCAAAATTGTTGTTACAGAGCATCTTAAGTCTTATTCAGAGACTGTAGCTCCGAAACAACAAATCAAATTACAAACACAACTAAGACGAGTTCTTTCCACCGTGGATCCCAAGTCAACAACTTTATCCTCTAAATCATTATGTGACAATGTAACTTCTGAACCCCCCCCCCAAGTCAACAACTTTGCCCTCTAATCATTATAAGATTCGATTAAATCTCAATAAAAGTTGAAAACTTTGATTCATACCTACCTGATGAGATTCTTGGAAGTGATACGAGGAGCTTCAATGGCAGCACCGATCAAACTACTTCCCGTTATGTAAATTCCCCTGGAAAACCAAATAGATTTTGGTGAAATACGATTCAATGCGAATAATAAGAAAAGGAAGACTGGATTTACCAGGCGGCACCGAGGACTGAGACGCCGATCGAGATGGCGATTCCGATTGCGGAGAATGTGTACGGAGATATTCTCACCAACGCTGCTCCCCACGAGCTCGCATCTACCCCCATTCCAGACATTCTTCTATCTCTTACTGCAATGGTCGTGATCATACGATCCTGTGATCTCCAGATATTTGAGGAAAAGGAAGCTGTAACGACGACGTTCGATGTCTTTGTGAGCTTGGGCCGAGTATGAATACTTATTTCGTTTATCAAATCCGTATTACTTTGGACAGGTTAATGAATCTGTGTAAGGAGTAAGATTTCTAGATTGAACTATGTTGAAAGTTCTAATTATAATTATGCAGCTCACAAGAGCAACGTAAGAGCAGCTGCAATGGTGAGACTGCTAATAAAATCCTTAGCATTATTAAACTAATTTTTTTTTAATTTTTTTTGTTTAAATAGTTAAAGATCTTAATTTAAATGGTATGTCCAATGGTAAGACTGCTAATGGAGTCCTTAACAAAGAAAAAGAAAAAAAGTAGAATAAGTATACCTCTTGATAGCTCCATAACCATGACTTCCAACAACGAGAAGAGAAGCATGGTGTTTATCAATAACCTCGCATAGGACATTTCTTGCATCGCCTTCGAATACTTCAATCATTGCTCCTTTAGAAGATGCAGTACTATAACTCCAAGAAAGTAGATTAAGAATAGAGACACATGAAGATTACTTTGTACAATCGGTTGTATTGGTCAGCCTGCTTCCTACTCTTTCAAACAAGAACTCGGAAATCAGGACCCATACCACTTCCTAGAAGCAAACACCCAAAGTTAGCTACTGAAATGATGATGGAAATAACTAAGGAAAAAGGTAACTTATGAGTGTTAACGAGGATCCTTCTAAACACAATAGTTTATTTCAGTTTCATGTTTCGAAAACACATTCACTGCATATACATAGCAGATAATGATTATGATGTACACATTTACATAATCAAACTGTAATCATAGACACCTTACTGTGCTACAAACTATACAACTCCCATCGTCTCCATGTTCTTCATCCACCTGAGACTCAGATGGAACTTCTAAAACTGGTCTTGTCTCCTCTGGGATGAATCTCGCCCATCGTTTCTCCTTCACAAGTGCCAAGAACGGGTGCAAGCAGAACCCGAGAACAATGATCACACCGCTGATTAAAAACGTCTTAGCGGTGGCTAAAACCATCACAAGGATAAGAAGCAAAGAAGGAGGCAGGCAGAGCTCTGCTGTGACTAGAGCTTCGGGTATGCTCCAGATGAGAGGGAAGATGAGGAAGCCGAGAACGGCTAGGAGAGGACCGCCGCCTGATTTGACAGAGTCCTCCACACCAAAAGGGCCACCGGAGACTTCGTAGAAGATGAGGAATACGAGAGGCAAGAGTGTTAGCTTTGAACTTGGTTTCGTCTCTGCGATGTTTTCATCGTTTGCGATTATCTCTTCACCCATCAAACAAGAGAGAGATAGAGAGTCCTGTGGGAGACAAACAAATAAAGATTGAAACTTTGGAGAGATTCTTCTATAATTTTAATCTGGATTAAGGAATCAAACAGAGCTCAACGATCAAGCTCGAGACACAAGTTGACAACTTTATTTAAACCCAATAAGAACAGATTACAATTCCCTATTTGGGTGCTACAAAAGAAGCAACTTTCCATCGAAATACATATGAAAGCTTACCTTTGATGTACGGATCGAACAACGACCAAGGGAGAGAGATTGAAGGAAGTGCAGACTCTTAAGCTTACAATTTTGATCAACCACAAGGGTCGAGAAGCGGAGAACCAGAGAGAAGAAGAAACGAGAATGACGACTTTTTTTTTCTTCACGAAACACAAACTCGCCAGGCTAGACGCCACGTCGATACGGACTCGAGTCCGTAAACCCCTTATTTAAGGATTGGTCCTTACCATTCCTTCTTTTTTTAATAATTTCCCACACGTGTTAACATATGTTAACGAGCTAAGGACTCGTCGTGAAACGCCGTTGCGGCTGGTCTAAGAAGATTAATATACGACTAATACCATACAGTATATATTTTATAAACTAGGTGTTTTGCCCGCACATACGGGAATAAATTTCTTATAAATACTTATCAGTTTATGTCTTATTAATCTAAAACCAGCATAATAAGTTATTATTTATGTTTTTAAATAGTTAAATCAAACATCAAAATATTTATATATATCAAATACTTTTAATCAAAATATATACTTATTATTGTGTTAAGTTTTTTTTAAAACACTCATATCTTAGAGATAGTTTAGAAAATATATTTATATTTTTTGGTTGACTAATATTTAATAATAAATTGTTTTGTATCTTAATTTTTTTTTTAACTTTTATAATAAAAATATTGTTTTCAGATAGGCACAAAAAAAAGAATATATATAGAAGAATTATCTTTTTTTGATAATTCTAAAATATTATTTTGTAATCAATTATTTAATATAGCATATAACATATAAACTTTATATCATTAAAATAAATTAGTGAATAGTTAGAAACTAATAATAAATTAATAACCTATCTAAAAATCTAAAACCTAATAAAAATATGACAAATAAGAAAAGCTAATATAACATATAAATTTAATATTAATAAAATAAAATTTGTTTTTATTTATATAGAATATTCATCAAGGCTATTATTTTAAATTAATGATTTAGTGACTCAGCTCAAAACAAATAATACATCAATGATAATTTAGCTTAAACTTAATAAAAATATGACAAATAAGCAAAATTAGCTAAAATCATGGAGAACATGACAAGTAAGCAAAATCACTTCATAAATAATAGTATTTAATTTAATATACGATTAATATTCAATAAATTAATAAATATTATAAATAAAAAATTCTTTAATCCTAATTTTTGCTGGTTTTAAATATGCATAAATTGATAAAATAGTAAGATAATAATATTTTAGAAAATCTTATGTAAATCTATGGTCTAATAAAATATATATTTTTATATAAGTATAACCAAAATCTTGTATTTTTTTATTTTTTATTCACGATAAAGTTTATTTCTATTTTTTTCCAAACACTTCTATATATTTTGATGATATGTAATAAAATTATCTTTAAAATAATATTTAAATTCAATGAAATAAATTTCATATACACCCAATAATATAATAAAGACAATCTGCAAGACAAATTTATAAAATTTAATTAACATATATACAGTAAAATAACTATTTTCTTATTTTATAAAAATATAAATTCTAAATAGATATATCTAAAATATTTTTTTCTAAATTAATAAAATATATAGTTTCGATATTATTAATTTATAGAGTTTTTCTTGTAATTTTAAATCATATTTTTCTTCTTATTACTATTTTGAGAGTAAACTCAACACTTTTATAATTAAATCAAACTCAGCAACTTGAAATGAAACTTTTCAATGCAATGAGAACTTGTCAATTTTTTTTTCTTAGCTGAGAAATTGTTACTGTTACACTGAACTTTATCAGTTTTTCTCGTTAAAACAAACTCATCAACTTGAAATATTATGACAAGGTTTGGAAAGTAGATATCGATATAGACATGTTTGTCTATGTTGTTGTTCTTGTGCACAAAATCATGTATTGCAAGCAGTTTTTACTGGTACATGTTATATGAATATACACAAAATCAATTAAAGATGAAAAACTATAAAATCTGCACAAAAGTCTCACACTCTCTAAAAAAAAGCATCAAATGGTAGCATAAAATTAAAGAGCTTAAAATGGCAGCATCCATTATCAAGAGTCATCATATCAAATCTAGACTAAAACATTATTCATTAATTCAATAAAAGAAATGGAGAATGAGAAAATATATCAGTACCATGACCACATTCAATAAAATTCATGCATGCATGACCAACTGAATCAGTTGAGTCACAATCGAATTAGTCTTTGCATCATCATCATGACAATATGATTGCGTAGAAGTGTCTCACTCTTCTTTCTTTTCTTCAGGACACTCGAGAAAAACTTTGGAACTGACATATGCACTTGCAAAATATTTGAATTCTAATTTCATCGGACATGCATTACAATTAGGAATAACCTTCGTACATAAGACCTTTCCAAATGTTATCATCTGATAATGTAACTTTTACAATGTTTTTTGCGGAAGTTTACATAATTGTGGCCAAAGATATTTTTGAATTGAATCCATTGAAGGATACTTAAATAAATGATGCAACTAAGCACCATCAGGTAAAAGTTCAAGAAGAACCCAACCAAGTCGAACTGCTATATGTCCAACATTTGTGTCAACCGGAAAAGACGAATGTTTAAGTCCTAAAAGTCGTATGCACTCAGCACTCTTTAACTCTATGCCTTCGATCACCAATAGATATATCTATACTAAGTCAGAATGAGCATCTCGGAGCTATTCAAAAGCCACGTTTTCATTTTGTTTTGCTTCGTTGTTGAGAAATTTCAAGTTTTTTTCTTGCAAGACCATTATGTTATCCTCGTTTTATGATGGTGTCAAAAAGAACTTGTTGATCAGATAACCTTACACCATTCCAATCAACAGTGTCCATATGTATTGCATTTTGTCCATATGTATTGCATTTTATCCATATGCATTCCAATCAACAATATACATATGCATTCCAATCAACAATGTCCATAGTGAAAAAAAGTTATGTCCGATCAACATAACTTTTTCCACTTTATTTACTATTTTCATTTCCATTTTGTTTATCACGTTTTTTTACTACAAAAGTTCCCGATAACATTCAATAATTCTAAACTTTTTCATATGAAACTTCCAAAAAACTCCATGCAGCTGCTTAAATTAAGTGTATGCAAAGCTTGTTAAAGCCTAAGATCAAGATTACATTATTTCCAAAGATTGTTTTTTTTTCAAAGATAGTTAATATTAAAGTTATATGAAATTAAGTTTACAATTTCATGCAAAATTGAAAAAGTAAAAAAAAAAATGGTCATAAATGGTTATTTTTGTCATAAAAAAAGCAAAAGTTATTTGATAATGGCGGGTTAGCTTTACAACACGATGAGAGTGTTTTAAGAATTTAGCACTAATAAAGCTAACTCCTTCAACTGACATGGAAACTACTGTAGTTCTGTTCAAAATTTTCTTTTTTAAAGAGGCAAATAAAATTATTAAAATATAATGACAACACGTTTCTGGTTTCCGGACATTTCATCTGCATCTATATCCGAGATAATATGTCTTTTTTTTTAATTCCCAAGTAAAAAAAGTTTTTGTCTTTTTTTTTATCTTTTGCTTTTCCATTAATTACAGTAATAAATTAATTGTACCTCTCTAGTTGCTGCTGTAATCAGAGATGAGCTACTTCTAATGTCTTTTCTTTAACACTCTATTGAATGAACTTTCTCTCTCTCTCTCGCTCTCTCTCAAACTTGCATCATTTAACTCTCTGTCTCCTTCCCTTTAATCCTCTGTTCTGATTGCTTGTTTCAAGTGGTAATCTTGAAACAACTGGTTAGTTTTTGTTGAAGAACAACAGATATGTCTCAGACCAACTGGGAAGCTGATAAAATGTGAGTTCTTTACTTTTTTCTCACTTAGATTCTGCTGCTTTGCTACTGAAAGACGTTACCTTTAGGTTCTGGGTGTTTTTGCTTGTTTTTTTTTTCTAGGGTTTGGGATTTTATAATGCATTGTTTTTTTTTCCTATCTCAAGCTACAGTTTGATTCTAGGGTTTGTGTTCTTCTACAGTCTACACTTTCTTAGGGTCCTTATGTTTCGAATAACTTGTACTTGATCTGGATTCTTTCTTTCTGGGTTAGCTTGTTTTTTTTACCTTTTAAACTTGACTCATTTGTTTAGCTTTTCTACTCTTACCATTTTTGCTTGTTTTGCCATTAGGCTAGTTTCTATTCTCAGAAAGCGTTATTGCTAGATTTTGTGCTTTGGGTGGACTTTTGTTCTGGTAAGATCTGCATGTTTTGGCTAAAGTTTAGTCCTTTTGTGTTCAGTCACTTCCAGTGGACTTGAGAATCTCTGGATAAGATAACTCTTTTGTTTATCCAATTCTGGTTGACTCTTGTGTCATCAGGCTTTATGTATTACTCTTCTTTTTGGCTTACAAGTGTGACTTTAATAGCTCCATCAGGAAAGTAAACAACTTTTGCTACTAACTGGATGATTTGTTTCTTGGTTGTTGTTAAGTTTAATGTTATGCTCCTCTTTGGAGAGTTTCCTTACTTAGATTTTCAGACATTTGCTTATGCCTAGTTGATGTGTTATAGATTCTGATGTTGTCGGTGTTGTGTACATTGCGACTCTCTAAATATTGTTCTTGGATGGAATGGAACAGGTTGGATGTGTACATCTACGATTATCTGGTGAAAAGAGATTTAAAAGCTACAGCTCAGGCTTTCCAAGCTGAAGGCAAAGTGTCATCGGATCCAGTCGGTAAGAAATCATAATTTTATTGACTTTTCTTACAACAATCCTTTTGAACTTTACATTCTTCTTGCATTGTTTTCTATAGCTATTGACGCGCCTGGAGGATTTCTGTTTGAGTGGTGGTCTGTCTTCTGGGATATATTTATTGCTAGGACCAATGAGAAGCACTCCGAGGTTGCCGCATCTTACATTGAGGTATCTTTTTTTTTCATTTACCCACACTGCTAGTGATTCGTACATTTGTACAAAGCTGCAATATTCTCTTGAGTTAGTGATATGCACTAAGTTAGCAGTTTGATTGCTTACAGTTGAATTAGTAAGTTTTCTGTGTTGGTTAAGTTTATTAAGGTTTTGAATTGTTTATGTGTGGTGTTTTTTACAGACACAGATGATCAAAGCGAGAGAACAGCAAATGCAGCAATCTCAACACCCACAGGTCTCACAGCAACAACAACAACAACAGCAACAGCAAATACAAATGCAACAACTCTTGTTGCAACGTGCACAACAACATCAGCAGCAGCAACAACATCAAAACCAACCACCTTCTCAACAGCAGCAGCAGCAGCAGCCAGCTCCTCAACATCAACAGCAGCCTACACCACAGCAGCAGCAGCAGCCACAGAGGAGGGATGGGTCCCATCTTGCAAATGGATCAGCAAATGGACTTGTTGGTAATAACAGCGACCCGGTTATGAGGCAAAATCCTGGGTCTGGCAGTGCCTTAGCTAATAATAAGACATACGAGGAGAGGGTCAAAATGCCTACTCAGAGGGAGTCTTTAGACGAGGCTGCTATGAAGGTTAGTTTAGAGGCAGGACATATGTTTTAATTCCAATCTCTTCTTTCTTATCGCTCATTAGTTTTTCTTTCCCATGGCCACAGCGATTTGGGGACAATGCTGGGCAACTGTTGGATCCAACTCATGCATCTCTGTTGAAATCTTCTGGAGCTTCTGGACAGCATGCAGGGTGCTATTCTCATACTTATGCCTTCATTGTTTTGTCTGAAATGAATATTGCAGCGAAAAGTCATTCAATATCTCTCTCTTGTGCTAATGTCATTAACTGGTGAATCTCAGGCAAGTGTTACATGGTGCAGCAAGTGGTGGTATGTCTCCACAAGTTCAAGGTCGAACTCAGCAACTTCCTGGAGGATCTGCAGTGGTATGCAATATTGAATCTATGTTTTGTCTAGTCCCTTGTAGATCTTTACTGTTAGCTAATACTTGATGTGCTTATTTTTGCTTAGGATATAAAAAGTGAGATCAATCCTGTCCTCACTCCCAGAACCGCTGTTCCAGAAGGGTCCTTGATTGGAATTCCTGGTAACTTTCGATCCTGAGTGTAACATTTAAGTTGGTTAAGCGTATAAGAACTTGATTATGATCTTGTTTATCTGTTTTAGGTTCAAATCAAGGCAGCAACCTTACACTTAAAGGGTGGCCACTCACTGTAAGCTCTATCTATATTCTTTTTTTTTTCTGATAGGTCTCTCAGTTTTGTTGACTGCTACTTTCTTTCCTGATTTAGGGGTTTGATCAGCTTCGTTCTGGTCTTCTTCAGCAGCAAAAACCATTTATGCAGTCTCCCCAGTCGTTTCACCAACTCAACATGTTGACTCCGCAACATCAGCAACAGCTCATGATGGCTCAACAGAATCTGAACTCACAATCTGTCAACGAAGAGAACAGAAGACTGAAAATGCTTTTGAACAACAGGAGCATGAGCCTCGGAAAGGATGGTCTTGGGAGTTCTGTCGGGGATGTGTTACCTAATGTTGGATCGTCTTTACAACCTGGTGGCCCTCTTTTGCCTCGTGGCGACACCGATATGCTACTAAAGGTTTGCATTGTCTTGCAATATTGTTTGATAAAATTGGACGATTGGGGTAATAACTGTGTATGCTTTGTAGTTAAAGATGGCTCTATTACATCAGCAGCAACAACAGGGTGGTGGGAATATACCACAGCCGCAGACACTTAATCAGCAGGCCCTATCAAATCAGCAATCACAGAGCTCAAATCACAACATTCATCAACAAGATAAGTTGGGAGGGGTTGGTAGTATTACAATGGATGGTAGCATGTCAAATTCTTTTAGAGGAAATGAACAGGTCTGTTCTTAAACTCCTGTTATCTTTTCATGTTGCAATGATATTTAGTTTCTGAGGTTGTTCCTACAACTGAAGGTAATGAAGAATCAGAGTGGGAGGAAAAGAAAGCAACCAGTTTCGTCTTCTGGGCCAGCTAATAGTACAGGAACGGCTAACACTACCGGGCCATCCCCAAGCTCAGCACCTTCTACACCTTCAACTCATACTCCTGGAGATACCATGTCTATGCCTAATCTGCCTCATAGTGGTGGTTCCTCCAAACCAATGATTATGTTTGGCTCTGATGGAACTGGGACTCTTACATCTCCATCAAATCAGTTGGTGGGTTTCTTTAACGTCTTACGAGTGCACATTTGTAAAATAATGCATTAACTTTTGGCTGTTTTACAGGCTGATATGGATCGTTTTGTGGAAGATGGGTCACTTGACGACAACGTTGAGTCTTTTTTATCCCATGAGGATGGTGATCAACGAGATGCCGTTGGACGGTGTATGGATGTTAGTAAAGGTGTGTGTTTAAGCCCCACTCGTTACTAGTTTACCAATAACACTGTCAACTATTTTTAACTATTATGTTGCCTTGCCTCTGCACCAGGTTTCACGTTTACTGAAGTGAATTCAGTACGTGCGAGCACAAGCAAAATCACCTGTTGCCACTTCTCATCGGACGGTAAAATGCTTGCTAGTGCCGGACATGACAAGAAGGTAACACAGAAGTCATCATTGGATCTTTGTGTCGTTCTGAAACTTAAGAGCATCTCGACTTTGTCCATTTTTGCAGGCTGTTATATGGTACACAGACACTATGAAGCCGAAGACCACCCTTGAGGAGCACACAGCCATGATAACAGATGTCCGTTTTAGTCCCAGCCTGCCTCGCCTTGCAACTTCTTCATTTGACAAAACTGTCAGGGTTTGGGATGCTGATAATGTAAGTTGAAGGCTGATGACTATACAATTTTTCTTTTATCTCTGCATGAATATGTTGGTTTATTCCAAATTTTGTGAATCTACTTTGCAGAAAGGTTACTCTCTTCGTAATTTCATTGGACATTCTTCTATGGTTACATCACTTGACTTCCATCCCAACAAGGATGATCTCATATGTTCCTGTGACAATGATGGCGAAATAAGATACTGGAGCATCAACAATGGAAGTTGCACAAGAGTGTACAAGGTAAGATCTTCTCGTCTCTTCAAAGCCTATAGTTCAACGTTATTGAGTTGCTTTTAATTTAGTTTAACTTTTGTGTTTCTATCACAGGGTGGTAGCACTCAGATGAGGTTCCAACCACGTGTTGGAAAGTATCTCGCTGCTTCATCATCAAATGTTGTATCTGTACTAGATGTTGAGACACAAGCTTGTCGACACTCATTGCAGGTTTAGTGTTCAAAACTTTGCTTATTCTATGTTGTGAACATATGTGCGTGTTCATACTAATTTCTCTCTGTACAGGGCCATGCTAATCCGATAAACTCAGTTTGCTGGGATCCTTCTGGTGACTTCTTGGCAACGGTTAGTGAAGACATGGTTAAAGTTTGGACGCTGGGGACAGGTAGCGAAGGAGAATGTGTTCATGAGCTAAGCTGCAACGGCAACAAATTCCAGTCTTGTGTTTTCCATCCTACTTACCCTTCGCTACTCGTGATTGGTTGTTACCAGGTAAGTTTGATGTCATCTTGATTCACAGAATCAGAGCTTTACACAGTCTGGTTCTGTTCTGCTAAACTTTGTGAAAACTTGTATGTTGCAGTCTTTAGAACTATGGAACATGTCAGAGAACAAGACGATGGCATTGCCTGCTCACGAAGGGCTAATTGCGTCATTGGCTGTTTCAACTGCAACTGGTTTGGTTGCATCAGCTAGTCACGACAAGCTAGTGAAGCTGTGGAAGTGAAAATCTAATGGGAGAAAAGGACAAGTTGGTTTATGTTTGGGTATTAATCTTTGACAAAGGGGTTCTTTTAACATGTGTTTCTCGTTTTAGTTCGTTGTCGGCCAAAATCATCTTCGATCTCGAGATAGTTTTTCAGATGGTTAAACATTGTTGCTGTAATTGGGATCTTGCGAAAACTGTTGTTGTAATCTTAGTCTTTAACCTCTTTTAAGAGGCTCAGCCTAATGTACTTGACACTCATTGGTTCGGTTCACTTCTTATTGTATTAGCATGGATTGAATAGGATGATATACAGTGACAACTCTCTGAGACACAACTAACCAGAGTAGGTGTAGACACGAGTCTCTTGTGATATTGCTATATCCATACGCTAAGGTGTTCAGCCATGTTTGACTTACCAATTGGGTATATACATTAGCTATGAAAACTATTATACTCAAATCATTAAGGTAGATAAGTTTGAATACAAACCTAGAAAGGTGCAAAAGGCTTTTGAAGTCGAACAAATAACAATGTAGAAGAAGAGCCACAACATCATAGCTTGATGATGCACATGTTTCTTTAGATGTGGTTTAAAAGAAGCAAAGGTTCGAAGTCAGATCTCTAATAGTACGACCCAACCACATTCCTTTCAAGGCAAAGTCTCATATGAATAAAAAAAAAAAAGAGGGAAACACAAGTTCGTATATCAAAACGGGTGGGTGGGTGGGTTGTTTGGTTGATTGATTTCACCTCACTGGCTGTTGATTGTAGTGATTCTTCTCTTTCTTCTTCTTTGCGGCAGCCAGCTTTGCCTTCCTCGCAGCTGCTTCTTGTGCAGCAACTTTTGCAGCAGCATCCGTCTCTTTGCTTGATTTCTTCTTCTTCACTGATGCAATCTTCTTCAGCCGTTCTTTGATATCCATGGAAGAAGAAGCCTCCTCCTCCTCCTGCTCACCGGCCTCACCTGCAGCAGCATCTGCGTTGCTCTTTACTTCGTCCTGAGATTCTTTTACTTCCTTCTGTTTATCCTTCTTTTTCTTCTTCTTTGAGGCCTTTGATTCCCCCGTTGTGTTCTCCTTCTTCTCTCCATCTCCATTGACTTCTTTCTTTTCTTGCTTATCTGTTGGGTATTAGCAGAAAGAAACATTTATCAGTATTAGCAAATCATTCTCTCAGCAAGTAATGAGCCACAGCTGCAAGACTCTATCTCGTGAATAATGTGTGATACCTTGTCCATTACTATCCTTGGGTGCAACTCCAAAATCTGCCAACAAAGCATCAAACTCAGCTTGTTCCTTCTGTTTCCTCTCTTTCTTGGAAAGCTGCTTCTCTGCCTCCTTAGGTGGTGCAGGAACTTCATGAGCCTTTTTCACCTCAGGCTCTGCTTCTGGATGAACTTGTGTCTCATGCTCTTCCTCCAAATCATCATCATCATCATCACCTTCATCAAGAACATCTTCTTCACTCTCACTTTCCTGCAAAAAAAAACAGACATCTCAATCAGAAACCAATGAACATTACAGACAAACAATGCGCAAAAAAACTTGTACTGCCTAGAGAAAAATTCTACAACAAGAAAGTTTACATTACAGTTAGATAATATGGCGACCTTCACAATACAAAGCAAGATTCATTTTCCTTTAGGACAGTACAACCACCACAAAAGCAAAATAGTAAGCTAGAACCATTGAATGCTGGAGTGATCAACGAGAGTAGTTTCAAGCAGTATCTCACTCAAAGCATGTG
Source organism: Raphanus sativus (assembly GCF_000801105.2). Classification (NCBI taxonomy): domain Eukaryota; kingdom Viridiplantae; phylum Streptophyta; class Magnoliopsida; order Brassicales; family Brassicaceae; genus Raphanus; species Raphanus sativus. The sequence continues at coordinate 2,654,526 of NC_079514.1, forward strand.
AACACAATGGAGGAGACACCAGAAATGAACACATGAAAGGTATAGACTTTTCTAACCTCTTTAGCATCGGAAGCACTCTGAGGAGGAGGAGGAGCAGTGGTAGCGAAATAGTCATCATCTTCATCGTCACTGTCGATATCGGCCCAAGCCTTAGCCTTTAGAGGAGTAGGTGACCAGAAGACCTGTGGCTCAGGCTCGGAGGAAGCTTTGGCCTTATCGGACTGCTTCTTCTTCTTCCTCCGAGTATCCAAAGCGGCGAACAAGTTGGTGTTCTGAATCGGCTTCATCGATCCTTCGTCTCTCCTGTTTCCTCCACCAACCATCTCTTCTTCTCTCTCGAACAATCACGATTCAGATAAGCTAAAAGTGTGTTCCTTTACGAAACCCAGTAACCGGAAATTCCCGATTTCAGCTGGAAGATTCGATCGAAAGGATGGATCGAGCAAGTATAAGCAACGAGGAAGAGATAAAGGATGTTTTTATTTTGATAAGCAAACTCGTTGAAACTTTGATCTGACGGGCGGCGATTCTGGATAATTAGGTTTACAGATCAGAAACGACAAATTAATACTGGCGATGAAAGAAGTATAATTTGAAAGGGAAGAGAGAAGCAGAGCTTGTGGGAAGCGCAATGCTCTTTTATCGAATCGTATGTACGTTACTATAAAGAATGTTATGGATTAATAAAATCTGAACCGTTTAATTAGTAACGCGCCGAGATCGGACGGGTATCTATTTTTCTTTTATAATGCTGATTTATTATGATATTACAATTATGAGAAAGTTTACATAAACGATTCGACAACCGACAATACTACTTGCTTTATGAGGATCTACGTCTAACTACATCATCCGAACCATCCTATGAAAATCTCCTAATCTGATTTACTTAAACCATGTTGAAGATATTTTTGATCTGATATTCATTTTTCTTTATTTGGTCTTTTTTTAAATGAGACTAGACGGAACCACACAACAATGTCTCCAACTTTGTACAAGATGAACAGATCCAGTTGAGAATTTACACATCTTGTGAAATTTATATATCAATGGCAAAGTTCACAGTAGAAGGAGTTAGTGTAGGAGGAAACGAGATTTCTGTGACATTGAACAATTGTGTATCTTTTTATCTGCGATCATTGTTTTGTAAACTTACATATATAGTGAGATATGTTCTGTTCTGCTTTGTTCTTTTGCAGCGAGGCAGAAGAATCTATTTCTTTATTACCGTTGTTTTCTTCATTATTATCATCTTTTGAATTAGTTCAACACGTCGAAAAAAAGAAGGAAGACCGTAATATGAAAGATATCAAAAATAAAACTGTAACACAATTGTTATTTTCTTAGTTAGAAAATATATAAATGATCATCTTCTCGGAGAGCATCAAGCTGTTCAATATGTGCTCCATCAACCATCACAATCGTACTTCCCCGTTTCCCCAACTTCTTCTCTGCATCCACCATATATATTGATAAAGTTTATAACTTACACTCCAGAACTGATACAGAATCTATAGACGTATATATATACCAAAAATATAAAGATGAAAAACATATGAGTAGTTGAAGATTGAAACTGACCAGCAATGTCGAACAGAAGTGGGAGAGAATCGGGCAAAATGATAAGTCTACCACTTGAATCACCATTCTTGTTGTTATCTTGATTAGGAGGATGCCCATGAATTATCACTCTCTTGGGAACTCCCTCTCTTTTTGGCACTTCCTCTGCATTTAAATTTTCATCTTTATTTATTTTTAAAAAAAGGTTAGAACATATAATTTTTTACTGTATAAACTTCTTTTTTTTATCAAAATAATTTTTTCTTTACAAACTATGTTCCCAATCTAGAGAGAAATGTTTCTTACTCATTTCATTCTCATCTCTCGAGACCATAACTACCTCCTCATTGTTACTTTGTTGTGGTTCTTCCGTCTGAACCGTTTCCTTTCACAAAATAATATGGACTTATCGCAAAAACAATTGATAATGAGGACTATGCATCATGTTATATGTGACTTGAGGAAACGCACCTTGGCATCTGCATTAGATAATAAATCTCTAAGAAAAGGGATTTCTTTCTTCAACTCATCATTTAATTCCTTGAGATACTGAAAATAAGAAGAAAAAAAAACAGTACTTACGTTACAAAGCAATAGTTGTTAATGTATTTTAAGTTTTTTTTGTTTGTAACTATGTATTTTAAGTTCATTGAATCTATATATAGAAAGTTTGTTGAATTTACAGCCATGAAATTGGTGATGATCATTTTGGAGTTGTCGATATCAGATTGGACCATTTCTTTGAACTTATGATGACTGATTCGGATAACTTGTGAAAGTCTCCTTGTCCTCACAGAGAAAGGCTGAGGAATGTTGAAGACAACTCCAATCTCTCCTACCATATCCCCTGGACCTAACTTAGCCAATACCTTCAACACCATATATGTATAGATCAACTCTTACATCTCTTGTTCAGTCTTTGAATCTAATTAAATGTGTTTTCAAAATTTTGATTAAACGAAAGGTATATATTTAGATTACCTGTTCACTCGCACCCTTGGATCTAATTATCTCCTGTGATTTCAATTTTTATTTTTATCAACTGAAGTCTAATTATATATATTGAATATATATTGAGTATGTTGAGGACATACCACTCCTCCAGATACAAGTATGTAGAAATCCGTTGGAATCTCATTCTGCAATATTATCTCCATCTTTGGCGGAAAATACTCTGCTTTTATATGTGAAACCTACAACAACAACAGTGAACCATTAATTAATTACTGACTTCTTTAACAAGGAACAGCAATAAATGGAATAGTTTATGAATCACCAGCTGGATGATGAGGCCATCAGGGAGTCCTTTAAAAAGATAAGCATTCTCGATCACGGAGCAGAATAAATGTTCGTTAATGCTTGATCTTATGGCCTTAGGTAAGTCTTGGAGAACCTCTTCTTGCTTTAACTCAGCAGTCTTGAACTTGAGCTGCATATGTGCAAGCATCTGCTCCCTCATCATATCAGGTAACTTATTCTTGCTCGTGTACCGCAGTATATGATTGATCGCACTCCTCTGACCAGCAAGAAGGTTAGTACTTGTTAAGTTGTACCTTTGGTGGTTTGAATGGAAAGAAATCAATAATGAAAGAGGTGATGCTACCATGGTGAATGTACGTAGAGCGCTATGGACAACAAGATTGGTCATGTTACCAATGAGATAAGCAGTTAGACCAATGTTGAAAAGCATGTAGAACATGTTGAATGTCTTCTCACGGGTATTAACGGCATGCAAATCGCCATAACCCACGGTGGTGAGTGTGACAATGGACCAGTACACTGAGTAAGTGTAGCCTAGTCACATGCTTCTCTCCTTGAAATCCTCAACTTGTGATCCTATCCATGTATCTACGGGCTTTGGATAATGGTAGGCCATCCAGAATAAAATGCAACCCGCCGTGTGTACCCAAAATATTGTAACCTAAAATTTAAATTATTTAAATAGATTACTTACATCTACCAAGTTATATAACAAGTATGTGGATCACACATGTCTTGAAGAACTTACGCAAAGAAGCTTAATGACTCTGACCACGAAGTAGTTGAAATGTGTGTCTTTCTCTAGTCTGAAAAAAAAAGTTACACTTGCAATATGAGGTCTCTTTATAGTCTAGTATACTGTCAAAACATATACTTATGTTTGTTTTTTTGTGCACGAAAACATATACATATGTTTTTTTTTTAAACATATACATATGTTGATAAGCAAATTAATGTTTAATTCTATAATACAGTCATTATATAAAAAAGTGTATATATATACATGCAGTTAGAAGAAACCTTTTGAAGAGTTCGGCTACACGACGGAGACGCCAGAGGCGGAGCAAATTAAGGAAGCCGAAAGCTTGGCCTCGTCCGATATTTCCGGTTATCGCTTTATAAATTGACTGAATTGGTAACGTTGATAAGACGTCCATCACAAAGGCCACGCTCTTCAAGTACCTGATAGTTAATCGGTTTCACATATTATATAAATTCTCAATTAAATATTTTTATTATATTAACAAATCTATGGTGTAACTATTACCGTTTGGCGATGAGCTTGTGGTCGTCGACTATGAGGTAAGTAGAAGTATCCAAGTAGGCAACGAAAAAAGTGAGGACGATATCGACGGCGAAGAAGAAGTCAACGACGAGATCAATGGTCGGAATAGCTCCATCAGCAGCTTTCTCGAAAGCTAACTCGAAGAGAGATGCCCATGCCGAATAACCCACCAAAATCACCAAAAGCAATTCCCACAACCTGCCATTTTTTATATAAATATTACTCTAGTATATTAATATTGTGAAGTGATTTTATTTTTACAAAATGTTGATTTTGAAAAGGATTTAATATGATCGGTGGTACACCTGACACATTCGTAGAAGTTATATATGCTGATTGACTCATTACCAGAACTGACATATGGATGCGGCGGTATATTTTCTAAGAGATAAGTTTATTCAAACAAAAATGAATATGGAAGTTATAAGCTATAATCAAATAATTTATTCAAATAATCAAATATATATATATATATATAGATTATAAACATATATATGATTTAATCGTATTTTTTCTTTAAGTGTTTTTGTATTTTTACGTTTGATTCATAATTGTTTACAACATAAGGTCTTATCATCTCGTATATGTAATTAGAAGTAGTAAGAATATTGCAACGATAATAACCTGTAACGACGATCATAAGGAAGCACGATGAAAGATTTGGAAGAAGGGTTATTATCGTTTTCGATGACCGTCCCAAACGCAGGCAAGAGACTGCTAGAAACTGACGTTATGTTCCCCACATCTTTGCTCGACCTTCTTCTGAACAGTAACGATGACGGCGATCTCTGCTCCGACGTCCCTAACGCCGTGGAAGACCTTCCTCTTCTCAACAACAACGGTACCGGCGATCTCGCCTCTGAAGTCGTCATCGACATTTTTTTCTCCTTCTTCTTATCCCTCTTTCACGCTTGGTTTTGCCTCTCTCACTCTATCTTGTCATTTATATTATTGTTTCCTTTGTTACTTTTTAGATTACAAACTTACAAGAAGGTGGTGAGCTAGTTGCGTTGACTTTATATACTTCTTTTTTACCTAATAATGTGTGGGAACATAACTTTTGTAACCAGTTACTATTGCTAAACCTAAAACACTACAACATTACCATTTAATGAATTAGAGTTGATTGATCGCTGCTATGTTAGCATTATGAAAAGATCTCAAAGATTTTGTAACAATGTTTTTGCTTATTTTTTCTAAATTATTACATTTATATGTCTCATGTAGTCATGCGTGTATTTAATGCGACAAACGGTGTAATGATATGCTCGAGGTCTACAATACAGCTAGAGATAGGATAATGTTCTTTTTCGTACGAAAAAAAGTATTTAAAGTTTTGAGATTCTCAAAGTCAAATCTTGACGTAGTTGTTTGCTTAATGATGTCATCTGACAAAAATAGTAATGTTGAAAACAATGCCAACAATAGCAAATATATACTATTAAAATAAGATACACAATGTATTTTTTTTTCAGTAATCGTGAATAAACAGGTCTTAAGCACATGACCGAGCTAGCAACCTATCAGGTTGACAAGCAGGGCCGGCTTAGATAGTAGGGCCGGGAGTACGACCGCCCCAGGGCCAAGGGTCTAAATTTTTTTTTTGCTTCTTTTTTTTATAATTTATTTGAAATTGTTTAACAAAAACAGATATACATATATTTTGACTAAATTATATATTTAAAACTACTTTTTGTTTAGAATTTGTCATATGATATAATGAAATAATTTTAATCATTAGGTTCAATTTTAATTTTAAACTAGTTTTTGCAAGAAAAATTATCTAAAAGCTATATTATTATTTTTTGCCCAGGGATCCTAAATATGTTTGAGCCGATCCTGTTGACAAGTAAAGTTACAAATAAACGAAAGTGTTGACTGTGACTGGAGAGACCAGAGAGGTTATCTTGTGTGTTCATGGCCTGGTGAGAGCAAAAGCAACATACAAATGGTATCAATGTGTCATGTGTACGAATAGATGCGGCTAATGGCTAGAAGCCGACGTGAAGATTGTTTCTCCACATTGCATAAAATATCTTAGTGAACAAAAAAATTTTAGTTGCATAAAATATATATGAAAAAATAAATAGACAAAAATTTAATGATGCAAAATCCAACCCGTCTTGTTGAGTGTTACTATTGCTAAACCTAAAGCACTAAACATTACCATCTAATCAAAAGTTGATTGATCGCTGATTTTGTAAAATTTTCTGAAATGTCAGCTTGATTCACGACTCATGTGTATGTTTAATGCGACAAGGGGTAATGATATAATCGGTGTCTACAATACAGCCAGAGGATAATGTTCTTTTTAGTACATAAACGTATTTTAAGTATCAGAGTTGAAATACTGATATTCTCAAAAGTCAAATCTTGATGTTGATTTTTTTTTGTTTTTATTAGATTGTTGACACCTGACAAAAATAGTAATGCTGAAAACAATGCCAACAATAGTAATAACTATATTAATAAAATAAGAGACACTTGTACATTTTTTTAATACATAGCATTTTAGGGGCAATTTCTTGGTAACATGTCAAGTGTCGAACTGACCATATGTAAAATCTACTATACAAAAGTAAACCAGATGCAACAATCCTTTGTCATTGACGATTCTTCTCTAATATAGTTCTTTTCTTCTTTTCAATGGTTTCAAATTTCTCCAAACTAAAGATGAGTCTTGGCAAGAAGATCATCAATTCTCATCAGTTATGGACTCTCTGGACGTGTGTGCTCTTCTGTACTATATGAGTTCAACGAGAAGTGGCCTATACTGCTCCAACTACAAATACTTGTGTGAATTATATACAGCTCCATTTACACCCTTAATTCTATTGACATGCATTGATTAAACTATATACACAAAAGCTTCATTCGAACTTGACATCTTGGTAACATGTCAAGTGTCGAACTGACCATATGTAAAATCTACTATACAAAAGTAAACCAGATGCAACAATCCTTTGTCATTGACGATTCTTCTCTAATATAGTTCTTTTCTTCTTTTCAATGGTTTCAAATTTCTCCAAACTAAAGATGAGTCTTGGCAAGAAGATCATCAATTCTCATCAGTTATGGACTCTCTGGACGTGTGTGCTCTTCTGTACTATATGAGTTCAACGAGAAGTGGCCTATACTGCTCCAACTACAAATACTTGTGTGAATTATATACAGCTCCATTTACACCCTTAATTCTATTGACATGCATTGATTAAACTATATACACAAAAGCTTCATTCGAATGAAACGACGATTCTTTCTTTTGGAATACTAAGCTTTAATACATAAAACATCTGCCTTCTTATCTATTTTTTTAGATTGCATACATGCCACTAATTTCCAGACAAAACAGCCTTCCTTTTATTTGGAGTTTGATTTTGTGTCACTTTGAGATACCGTGGATTAGGGGTGACAATTTTTACAAACCGAGTTTGACTATTTTAAACCAGATAAAAATCAGAACCAATTTATGAAGTAATCCAAACACAATGATATTCCTATACCGAATTTTCCAAACCAAAACTGAATCAAACTCAATATTATGAAATGAAAAGGGAATCAACAAAATTCTAAAGTTGATCTTTTAACTATATACTAGATTTTGACCCGCGCTTTGGAAGCGCAGAATATTTTACGATAAAAAATTTCACTAATAATTTAACAAATATTTTGGTAATTTTTAAAGAGTGTGTATTTAAAATATTTTTGCATTTAAATCAATGTTTTTAAATTCAACCCGATTGTGATTATATCCGTTAATCCGAAAATCTGACAATTCAATTTTGGTTTTTAAAATATTCATATTAAAAAAATCACTAAACCTCGAGACTAACCGATTGAACTGATGGATGACTGATGGATGACCGATATGTAATCTTATAATCCAAATTTTAAAGTTCATTATTTTGCAATTTATGAAATTATAACGTTTCTACAAAATTTTAAAGAGAAAATGATAGATATAAAATAACTAAGATTAATTATTGTATTGTCTGGAAACATTGATAGTAGTATAAAAAATATATTGTTTGGAAACATTGATAATAGTATAAAAAAATAAGTATATTGTTTGGAAACATGGATAGTAGTATAAAGAAAGTAACATTAGTGATTTAATGTAGGTTTAACTATAAAGTATAAAGGTGTATTTAATTTAAAAACTTACAAAATAAATGTTAGGTCTAACAGAATATTTCTATTTTAATAAGATAGATATACATATAAATATACTAAATATAAATATTTATTATACTGAAAATATAGTTTTAGAATTAGTTTCTGAATCCTTTAAAATGGTTCAGAAACATTTCCTAAAGGTTTTGAAAATGAATTCTAAAACTGGTTAAGTTCTTAGAAACAGTTTCTGAATTTAACAAAAACATGTTCTAAATTGTAACTAGTTCTAGAATTCATTTATGAACCCTTTAGAAAATGATACTGAAAAATAGAGTATCACTGGAGATGTTCTAACACTAGCTAATTACTTTAACAACATGCTTTACCTAATATTTGTGTTGACCATTTGTTAAGAGCGAGTAGGACTTGAGGTTGAAGATGAGAAACGAAGAAAGCAGTTGGGTTATAGCATTAGTACTATCGCATTATTTAACTTTTCATCTAAACATTATGCATGAATTCAATTTTGATACCATTCTTCTTGCTCATTTCTTTTCATATTTATTTTACATGATAACCGATTATAGCATCTCCATTAGTGAGATTAAGAGGGCACGATTTCCAATGCAAATAATTAATTTTTTTCTTTTTTTTTCGTTGGATTTAAAAAAAAAAAAAACAAATTAAAATAACCAATCGTGGGCCGCCACGTGTCAAGGGGTCCACGAAATTCTCATGATATCGTCTCTTCCAAATGAGACTCAAGGGACAGGTTCACTCCATTTTGTATATTATAATATTTTTTTTTTTTGGAATTTGTGCACAAAAAATAAATAAAATACCAACCTATGCTCTCTCTCTCTCTCACATCTCTCTATCTCTCTGTTCTCTCACGAGAACTCGTCGAAGAAAATAACGTCCCGCTCTCTCTCTCTTCTGGTTTTGTTAACCACTCAAGAGACGAAACTTGAAGACGGTGATGACGTGTCCTCATTACCTTGCACGTGACTCACGTGATATGTAATTGACACTCACTTGCTTTAGACCCATCTCCTTAAGCTAGCATGTTTACTACACTTGGCTTAAGTCTCGTTACTTCCTTCTTCTTGTTGATTGTGTTCTTCAATCCACTTGCAATGAGTCTTCACTTTGAATCAATCTCCAACAGGCTTGGTTTCTGTGTTAAGAAGTTGTGGTCATTACACTCATTTGGTTCTTCGTGTTGTGGTGGACTATGCAGGGGAGGAAAACGAGGAGGGAGAAAGAGGGGATCTGATTCAGAAGGTGGACGCATGATGTTGATACACGTTCTATCTCTCTACTCTTGTCTCTCTTTGGCTCGCTACTCTTGTTGCTTGTACTTTTACTGACTTTAGCTATCACGGTCCAAAACCTTTATTATCTACCTGTGACTTGTTGTGATGCCATAACTAAAATATCAGCAAGCAAGTCTTTATATAGTAGTTGCTATTTTGGGAAAGTTTTTATCTAAAAATATTCAGAAACTAAACACAAGTACTAATTAATTACAGAAGTTATTCCTCCGACATCACTGATCCTCACTTGAGATGTTGTAATTAATAATGAAAAGTTTAGTTTGACTTAGTCCACGATAGTTGTTAGGGTTATTCTGCATGTATTTTGAAATGAGAGGACAGAGGAGTAGGAGGAGGAAGAGGATAGCTGTTAACGCGAGTCTCGAAAACGTATTGTTAAATGGAAGATAAAAATGAAAATAATATAGGCGTGGAACTTTAATGGGGGGGAGACTAGATAAAATCAACGGCTCAGATCATCTTCCACATTTGATCGATCTCAATTCAAATTCCGCCTCTCCCTGTTTGATTAAGGAACATAACACCCTTTCTCTCACATCTCTCTCTGTAATCGATTTATGTTCTTCGTTTTGATTATAATTCTTGATTGAGTGGATCTGCTGCTTATACTCTGAGAGCCTTCCTGTGGATTGATTGATTCAGTCTGACGAGCATCGTGTGTGTCTCCGTCTTCTTAAGGTCTGACCCAAACTTCTTCTTATTGATTTTTTGAACCAAAGCATCAAAATCAACTCTTTCAAACTTGTCTGATGTTTTGTTTAGAAAAAGTTCGAAGCTTTGTTGTTTTTTTGAACCTTGAAGCTAATTTCTGCTTTTTAATTCCAATTTGTAGCATTTCTTCACCGTTTTGACTTATAGTGTCTGTGAATGTTTACGCTTTCGCCAAGTATTGTATCTGTGTTTTAACTTTATGTTTCAGGCATTGTGCTAGGCTTGTTACTACGATATGACATGAGATACACCAGAGACACACTGGCTTAGGGGTATGTTGTATTGTTGTTTCTCTTGCTAAGAATGAAGCGTGAGATGATGAAAGCCCCCACCACTATTCCACAAGAGGGTTGTTTCCAAGGCAACACCAACAAGAAAGGGAGTCACGGGTATGGTTCAACTTCTCACTTCCTTTTCTTTTGTCAGTGTTGAGGTCAATTTGCTTCCTCTCTATTAGCACCATATTTTTGCATTCAACAAGACATTCACAGGTTAATGTTGCAAGCTCTTTGTGATGTGTTGAACACTTTCATAGGAGGACATGTGGCCCTGCAAGACGATCCACCAAAGGACAATGGACCGCTCAAGAGGTGAGTTCCTTTCGACTCTCTGATTCGTACATTCTTTATTTATTGTGAATCAGGAATATGTGTTCAATCAGCAGCATTGTATCCTGCATGGCACACTAGAGTAGTTTGTTGGTTGTATCTAGACACCCAATTGTTGCTTTGTACAGTTCGATTTAATTAGTTGGCAATGGCGTCATCTATCCTTTGTAACATTTGTCTCTATCAACTTTTCTGTTTAGATTAATTTTTTTTGTTTTCCCTGGCTCAGGACGAAGTCTTGTGCAAAGCTGTTGAGCGTTTTCAAGGAAAGAACTGGAAGAAGATTGGTAAGTCAAGTTACCAAATTCTGATTCCTTCTCGTCCTTGGGAGTTTAAAGATAATTGCAATGTTATATTTTTTTACCTGCCATGTTTATTCCTAGTCTTTGATGAAGATGGTGAAAGCAATGTGTGATTTTTATTTATTTCACCTTTTCAGCTGAATGTTTTAAGGATCGGACTGATGTCCAGTGTCTTCATAGATGGCAAAAGGTCCTGAACCCAGAGCTTGTGAAAGGGCCGTGGTCAAAAGAGGTGATTTCTAAATGTCATGAATTGCGTTATATACTTTACTCAACTTTGCTCCGTGTGGTGGTCTTTATTCAGTGGCGTACAAATTAATATCTGGAATGTGTTTCATGACATCTTATTTTCCCATGTTTCAAAGGAGGATGACACAATAATTGCTCTGGTAGAAAAATATGGGCCAACGAAATGGTCTACCATATCTCAGCATTTACCTGGGCGCATAGGAAAGCAATGTAGGGAAAGGTATACATACATTCTCTACTTCCTTTGCCATTAAAATTTCAACTACTCCTTTTTTACTTTGTGTGGTGCTTAGATACACATGAACCATGTTGTGGCTGATGTAGGTGGCATAACCATCTTAACCCTGGCATTAATAAAAATGCTTGGACTCAGGAAGAGGAACTGACTCTTATTCGTGCACATCAAATTTATGGGAATAAATGGGCAGAGCTAACGAAATTTTTGCCAGGAAGGTACATATTGTCTTTTTGCATTTGTCCTGAAAATTTGGTGGTTTCTTTCTTATGCTTATTCAATTATTCCAATGGAAGAAAGACTTTCTGCTGATGATTATGGTCTATCCTTCCTTCTTTGGTTGTTTGTTAATTTGTTCTTGTGTTTCCATAGGTCAGACAATTCAATAAAAAATCACTGGAACAGCTCAGTTAAGAAGAAATTAGATTCCTACTACTCATCAGGTCTTTTGGATCAGAGTCAAAGCTCACCACTAATTGCCATCCAGAACAATTCCATAGCTGCATCTTCCTCGTGGATGCACAGCAGTGGAGATGAAGGTAATTTCAGGCAAGGGGCTGATGCTGAAGAATCAGAATGCAGCCAGGCTTCAACTGTTTTCAGCTGTTCACAGTCGACGAATGATATACTAGATGAGGTTAAACCTGCAAACGAAGAATTCTACATTCCTGAGTTGCCTTCAGGAACAGAGCAGCAAATCTCAAACTCTCCATCTCATGCAGAATCGTGCTACCCTTCCTTTGAAGATGTCAAAATTGTTGTCCCCGAGATTTCTTGTGAAGCAGAATCCTCAAAGGCGAATCATAATTGTTTGATAGAGGTCAGAACTACCACAGCTACAGAGGATCACTTGCAGGGTGTATCTGATAATGCTAAACAGGACTGTCCTCAGTTATTGACCAATAACATGGAGGGAGATGAAAATAATGAAGCATGCCAAGCGTTTCAAAATTCAGTCAGATTAAGTGATCAACCTTCTTTGCCAAACTCGGACACAGGTATTGATCCACAACCTCAAACTTTGATCACGGACGAGGAATGCTGTAGGGTTCTTTTCCCAAATACTACGGAAGATAGCGGTATAGCTTCTGGTGAGCAAGGTCAGAACTTGGTAGACCCTCAAAATGGCAAAGGATCTATTCCAGCTTCTGAAACTAAGAACATTCCAGCTTTATCCTGGCATCCTTCAAATTCTAACGACTCTGTTCAAGATTGTCACCTTCTTGAAGCTACTGCATTAGAACCTAAAGTGGATACAAAAGATGGTTTCATCGACACTAGTGGACATGTAACATCCTACGGCAATGCTGATAATGATGGTATTCCAGAACAGCAGGAGCCGTCATATATTCCCAAGGATTCTTTGAAGCTAGTACATCTGAATAATTTTACTTCTCCTTCTAGAGTGAATAAGATTCATTTTCCTATTGACGATAAGCCAGCTGAGAAAGACAAAAGATCTCTTTGTTATGAACCTCCACGGTTTCCAAGTGCAGATATTCCTTTCTTCAGCTGTGATCTTGTACCATCAAATAGTGACTTGCGGCAAGAGTACAGTCCCTTTGGTATCCGCCAGTTGATGATCTCTTCGATGAATTGTACGACTCCGTTAAGGTTATGGGATTCACCTTGTAATAATAAGAGCCCTGATGTCATGCTTAAAGATGCTGCCAAAAGTTTCAGTGGTACACCATCCATCTTAAAGAAGCGGCAGCACCGGGACTTGATGTCACCTGTGCTTGATAGGAGAAAAGAAAAATTGCTGAAAAGTGCCGAGGCTTCCTCCTTGGCTAAAGATTTTTCACGCTTAGATGTTATGCTTAATAAAAATGAATGTGCCTCCTCTTCCGAAGCCAAAAAGGATACAAAGGAAACCTTGGAGTCAGGAGGAGTGACTTCAGCTAACATTGTAAGTCCCTCTCTTTTACTCTTCTTAGTTCTTACTTTAACGTGCACTGTCTGGTATACATATGTTGAGTCTATTAGTGAACTGTTCGTTGCTTAACACATCAATCTAGTTCATTGATATCTCTTCTTGTTGGAACGTGCCATTCTAAGCATATTGCATCTAGTTATTTAAGCTGTCTTTGTCAAAGAGCATGTCTTATCACTGGTGTTAGTTCTCCTATAACTTAACCTTACAAGCTTTAATCTCTATATCTGTTGCTTTCTTCTGCACCAGGACCAAGAAACTCGTAGAAGTTTGGTTTACTATAATGATGTTGAGATGCAAATAAGTTCTCCTGATGAAAATGGATCTAGACAGGATAACAAAGTGGATACAACTGCGTCAGAACCTCCATTCACTGTAGACTCTATTCCTTTATCAGCAATCGCAGGAAATAAAACCAACACTGCAGAGAGTAGTTTTGATATCATTGCAAACTGTAGCATGTAAGTTTTCACCTTTACTCTCTGTTTGTGTTTGATACCTGCTTTTTTCGGTTGATTCATATATTTGCTTGAAAAGTCTTATTCTAAGTTGTCTTCGCTCCCACTCGTTTTGCAGATTTGATGGAACTCCGTTCAAAAAACTCCTTGATACCCCATCACCATGGAAATCCCCTTTACTCTTTGGTTCTTTCTTGCAAAGCCCAAAGTTACCTCCAGATATTACATTTGAGGTAATGTGAAATGAAACAACTACGAATGAAAGTAGTTTCTGGATGCTACTGAAGCGCTTGCTGATGGACAAATATTCTTTGTTTTTTTTTTCTTTTATGTTCAGGATATTGGATGCTTTATGAGTCCCGGAGATAGAAGTTATGATGCAATAGGACTGATGAAACACTTGAGTGAACACACAGCTACGGCATATGCAGATGCTTTGGAAGTCTTGGGTAATGATACACCTGAGACGATACTCAAGAAGAGACAGCTGAACAAATCTATTCAAGGGAAAGAGAATCAGCACTGGCATCAGGATCAACTGGAAAGTCGTTCCCAGGTAACAGCTTCAACTGTCACAACATAATATATCCTTGCAAATTCTTAATAAGTTAGGAACCGAAAAACTCTCTTATTAGAGGAGACTTGATTAACCAGAGGAGTCTCCAAACTCTTGACCATTGCACAAACCAAGACCCTAGGCAAACCCTTACCTGTAAAATTATGTTGTTGACAACGCTACGATTCACTGCTCAACCACTAGGCTAGTCACAAGGAAACTTTATCAAGTCTTTCTTCTGTTCTTGGTCTAACTTAATGTTGAAAATTGAATCTTGACTGGTTGAAATAAGAGGTTTAGTAGTTTGAGTTAATAAGTTGACTTGCTCTGAACCACTTCTGTGTGGAAAATGCAGGTGGAGTGTCGCGCCTTGGACTTCAGCGATTGCGGGACACCGGGGAAAGCAAAGGTATCCTCGGCATCTCCAGGCGGCTACTCGAGCCCCTCATCTTACCTTCTGAAGAGTTGCAGATAAAAAAAAGGCTGCCTTTGTTGATAGAGACATTCATTCTCGCCTTTCAAATTTTTTTAATCATCCAATATATGTATGTCTTATTTACTTCCTCCCCCCCCCCCCCCCCCCCCTCTCTCACTAAATTTTCTTCTTCTTTGTAATGTGTGTAGATCTTTCAACTCTGGAGATGATACAATTGATTAAATAGCGAAAAGATATTTGTTCTCGATAAATTAACTTTTACATTGTATGAGTTTCAAACACAACTAAAAGGTTTTCGTATAATGTATAGGTCATTATCTACACTATTGAACGTCATTTTTTTTGTCTTACTGTAATGTGAACGAACATATGAAGATTACTGTACGGTCAAAAGGTATAGTTAGGCCTATACTCCAACTTCAAGATTTCATAAACAAAACAGACGGTGGACTGACGAAAAGTCACAAACCAAACCTAAATTTGATGATCCAGTGTATGTATGTATATCTACAGCATCAACACTCCTAACCGCTTTGATCTTCTGTATCCACAATCATCTAATGATCAGTCAACGGTCTGTTTTGGTGAGCTCAATCTCGGAAGCAACCATCTCTGGAGGTAACTATATGTCTTTGTTACCATCATACCAAATTCTTCTTTTCAAGAATTACGATATTTGCCTGCTAGAAGAGTATGAGCTGTTACATTAGGCACTTCATTTGGTGATTTTTAATTTTTAATATTTTATACAACATAATGCACCTGTAATAAGAATATATAAACCAATCTATTTTTAAATTTAAGATGATTTAGAATATTTTTAAATTTATATTTTATACATTTAAAGTATAAAATTGCTTAAAATTTTCTTAAAAGACATTTTGGAAATATTGTAGGTTTATAAAGCTTCAAACTTATCATCGTTTCTTAAAAGATATTTTGGAATTATACAAATTAATTTAAGAAGTATATGAACATATTTTAGAAGAAGAACTGAATTAATGTAATAATAAGACTAATCAAATTTAGTTTTAAGTAGAAATTGTGTTTTGATTTGAGGAAATATGTATAACTCATTATAAACCAGAAAATGAGTAACCTAAACAATCTAAAATTTTATGGCGAAAATCAAAAGTTTAAATGTCAAACAAATACTAAGTTTAAACCTAGAGAAGTAAATACAATTCAATATACCCATATAATAACCAAATAACGTAGATATTATATATCTAAATCACACGTCTGATTTAAATAATATTATATTATTTTTAAAAAATCATACATATAAATTAAAATATAATTAAATTTAAAATTAGAAATTAATAGTTTTATAATACATCTATTTTGTAAGTATTTATATCCATGCATGAGCATGAGAAAATCACCTAGTTATCATTTGTATATATTGAACTGCATTTATTTCTCTAAATTCAACTATAATATTTTCATCCTAAATATATTAAAATTTTCATTTTTTTTTTGTATTTAGATTGGCTTTTGTCTTTGATATATTAAATATATTTTAGGAATGTTACGTATAACTTAAGCTATATGGTGCTTAGATTGAGATAAAAATAAATTAAAGTATCTTATTCCAAATTACATAAATTAATATAACAATAATATTCTGCAATCTCATGCATATATATAATTTTTTTTAAAGAAGTAAATTATAACAATTGGTTAATATTTTATTTTAATTTTTAATAGGTTTTGAGTTATCCTATAATTTATATTTAGAAATAAATTATTATTATTGTAAATTATATATTCTTATTGAAGTTAAATTTATGATTTTAGATATAAGTTGGAATTATAAAATTATATATATTCTTACTGAAGGATAGAATTATAAATTCTTACTGAAGTATATAATTATAAATTCTTACTGAAGTATAATTATTTTTATTATATTTAAATTAAATTAAATTAATTTTATTTACCGTTTAAATGTGCATGTATTTTCATAATATTTACCAAATTATATATTGATTGTTAAAAAATATTAGAAATAAGCGATAATCAATATGAGATTACATCATAAGTAAATGATACATTTTTGGAAGCTCATGAAAATATACCAATATTTACAATAACTAAAATATTTTATAAATTCTAAATAATTTTATACCTTAGATCTATTGAATTGTAAGTTGAAATTTATTTTAAATAATCTTAAAATAGAGAATTCAGATTTGCTTTGGTATTTTGATAAAGGGGAAAGGAAAAGTCGATCAGGTTCTTCTGCTAATCTCTTATGAAATCTGTTTAAAACTTTGACCTGTTGTGTTGTTGGTTTACTTTGTTTTTTTTTTCTTTTTAATCGATTTAAGCATTTAAAAATATTTATATATCTACTCGTTGGATGGAATAGGATGAGCCTGAGGCTGAGCTGGTTGTTGGCGATGTTTCATCCGAGATTGAGTCCAAGGGGAAAGGAAAATTAGATCAGGTTCTTCTTCTATGACTCATCTTTGTGTTATTTTACTGATTTGTTATTTGTTTAACTATTTTAGGCTTGAGGAGGAGTTAAGGAGATAGAAAGTGAGAACCAAAAGTTATTCAAGAAGGTCGTGAAGTTTTTAAGAAGAAACTTGAAGCTGCTAGAAAAAGAAAGCGCTGACCGTAACGCACACAGCTCTAAAATGAAGGCAGATAAGAAAATAGCCGCACAAGAGCTGCCCAAGAGCTCAATTGTTATATTCGAGTTATTATGGGTTTCCAATTTAAAATTAAATGATGATTAGTGGATTGGCCCTAATCCTTTATATATTATTTAATATTTCTTAAAATTTTTGATGTGAAATATTTTATCTTTAATACCATTTCTCGAGATGATGGCTCTAATCGGCCAGCAATCTCGGAAATTTAAGATAGTTATACTTGGTCGAGCGAATTAATTACGACCTTTATATCCGGTCGAGAATGGTTAATTACGACCTATAAACCCAATCGGAAATTGTTAATATTAATTAGGGGTTTAGAGTATTTAAGATCTGAACTCTGATACCATGTTAGATTCTGGTTTATTATGGGTTTCCAACTTAAAATCAATTGGTGATTATTAGATTAAAAGAACTAAATTAAGAAAATCCGATTAAACCCAAATACAAACTGAACCGAAACCGATCTAAATCGAACTAATTGTAATTTAATTCAACTGGAAAAATTCTAGAACCGAGTTAACCAAACCAAACCGAACCGGATCTGAACTGAACCGATAAAATAATCGAAATTTCCACTCATAGGTATAAGCCACAAAAATTCCTGTAGTATATTGAATCAAAACTCTCAATTATTGAATCAAACTCTCAAACAAACTCTTTATTAAATAATAATAAATTGACATAAAATTATCAAAAGGTTTGGTACCCTCATGTGTTGATAATAATAAAGTTGTCCACTAGCTTCTAGTAAAGATAAACAAGTTAAGCATTGGACCAACCATAGATGATGCTTAGCTTTAGAGTGCTGATTAATCCACTATGAAGTCACTATTATTTTTTTTGACCCAAAAAAGTCACTATTATTTTAAAAATAAACACCAATCAACACTCAAAGATATGAATTCATCTTTTTAGTTCCAAAAGTATGTTTGTTTCATTGCTTTCTAAAACCAATTCAGAATAGTTGGATTTGGAAACATTTTATTTGTAGCTCTCAAAAAGGTGAAAATAACTAACATTTACTGTTCTGATAGACTCACCGTAGGATTCAATTGGTCGGTCAAACAAACGGTCCGATGAATAGCAGACCTAACCATTATCTTTGTCTTTTTCTTTTTTCTTTTTTTGGGCTAATTCGTAAAAAAAAAAAAACAGAAAATATAAAATAAAACATCCGGAAAATTAAAAAATAATTCGAGAGAGAGAGAGAGAGAGAGAGAGAGGCGTGAAATCCTGAGAGAGAGAGATTCTTCGCCGGAGTAATCTCTTTGCGTGATCTTTCTAACGGCTCTGCTTCTGATTGATAAAAAGCCTTGTTGTTGAATTCGTCTCTTCTCTTCTCTTCTCTTCTCCTTGGAGGCTTTTTGTTATTTGTTGAGTGTCAAAACTCAAAAGCAGAAGAAGATGGTGAACGCTATGGTGGAGAGAGCGACGAGCGAGATGCTGATCGGACCTGATTGGGCTATGAACCTCGAGATCTGTGACATGCTCAACAGCGATCCTGCGTATGCTCTGCCTCTATCTCTTTCTCTGCTCCTTTTAATTTTGATTTGCTTCTTTTTTTTTTATGCTCCTGCCTATCGAATTGAAACTGTTTTATATCGATTTGAATCTGTGATTGTTTCGTTGGTTCAGTTAACAAAAAGTTGACTCTAAGATGAAAATCGAATTTCATAGTTGTGGAGAAGCAGATAAAGCTAGAGAATTAGACTTTAGCTTCCATATATTCTCATTGAGCAATTTGATTACGTTTTGACTTACTGTGTGCCTGCCTGATTTTGGGTAAGGTTTAAGAGAAACAGACGATTTCATTTGCCAAGTTATTTTTCATATAAGCTTTGAGTTTGAACTCTATTAAAGTCGCCTCCACATGGTTAGTGTTTGTGCTGTATAGTTAACAGCTGAGGACCAAGTCTCTCTTGGTCTCTGTATGGCTGTCTGAGTTCGCAATACCTCATGGAACCTAATCATTTATAGGCTTTTATTGTAAAAGCTTGGGAACCATTTATATACTTGTTGATTGGAAGAAGCATATCTCGGGGTTACCTAATGACTGAAACTTGTTGATTTTTTGCAGGCAAGCAAAAGATGTTGTGAAAGGCGTCAAGAAACGGATTGGTAGCAGGAATCCAAAAACTCAACTTCTTGCTTTAACTGTGAGTTCCAAGATAATTGTCTCCTTTTTTTATATTATTCCTTAATGACAGTTTTATGATAGTATTCACTCAACATGCATTTTTTTTATGTATGGTTAAGCTGCTTGAGACGATAGTGAAGAACTGTGGTGACATGGTTCATATGCATGTGGCTGAGAAGGGTGTTATTCATGAGATGGTCCGGATTGTCAAGAAAAAGGTAAAATGTTCTTCTAAATGGGAGAAATATTTATCTCTATACCTCTCTCTAATTCAAGGTATCTACTGATGTATATAGCCGGACTTCCATGTCAAAGAGAAGATCCTGGTCCTTATTGATACGTGGCAAGAGGCCTTTGGCGGCCCTAGGGCAAGATATCCACAATACTACGCAGGCTACCAGGAATTGTTGGTATGTCTACTGAAATTTTTCAGATATATATCCTTCATTAAATTGTTGCTTCTGATTCTGGATGTCCATAAAATGCATATTGGCGTTCTGATAGAAATTCGTCCACTACTCTTTCCTAATCACCAGTTTTAACTCCTTTCTATTTTAGCGTGCTGGGGCTGTATTCCCTCAGAGATCAGAGAGATCAGCACCTGTGTTCACACCCCCACAAACACAGCCTTTGACGTCTTACCCTCCAAATCTTCGTAATGCTGGACCTGGTAATGATATGCCTGAAGCTTCGGTAGAGCCAGACTTTCCGACACTTAGGTAAGTATGACTCTGCTATTTTAAGTTGACGAAATTTTAACAAATCGATGGAAGATTTTGTTAGGTTAGTTTCAACGTCTTGGATTTATCTGGAAAAAAAAAATTAAGATACGTTTAGCTACTTTTTATACTACAGGAAATGTATTAGCCGATAGCAAGCGTAGTTGTAAGCCTAGATATAGGGCAAACCGAAGTTGAGACGTGATTAGAATCAAAAATAATTACAACTAAGTAACTTAGCTTGGGTTTTTGTAAAATACGTGTGTAGTAATAGAGTTTCAATTTTTCTTGTTGGATTTATTAGGAATATATGCTTAAGTTCTGCAAGTGTTAACTTTTCGCCTGTTTGCTTCTTTATTTAGTCATAATCTCATGCCTCTGTTTCTTCTCGATGTTTATTCTTCTTATATCAAAATTGTTTGTCAGTTTGTCGGAGATTCAAAATGCAAAAGGTCTCATGGACGTGCTTGCGGAAATGCTGAGTGCATTAGAGCCGGGGAACAAGGAGGTACACGATTTAGCTGCAGAGAAAGATAACTACCTGTTTGCAAGTGCTATCTGTTGTTATCGGAAATTGCGATTGTGGAATTTGATTATTTTGCTTTCTACGTGGCTAATCATCCTTATTTTTTGGATTTCTTCAGGACCTTAAACAGGAGGTGATGGTTGATCTGGTGGAGCAGTGTCGTACATACAAACAGAGAGTGGTACATTTAGTCAACTCAACTTCGTAAGAGCTCTTTCTTCTACTCTCTAGTTACATATACTTTTCTTTTTCTTGTTGCATACTAGTTTTTTTTTTTTGATCAATGTTGCATACTAGTTATATTACTTTTGACTGCGATGATATCTCTCATTATTATGTTCCTATATGCAATTATGCATACATATTACCAGAGATGATAGTGTTTTTAGACTCAAAGACCCTAGATCTACTTAGTAAATAAAGTAACCCATCGTTGGGTTTTCAGTTTAATATTTCTGACCGCACAGAGAGACAGGGGAAGCCTAGCTTTCTTGTAATCTTCTTGACCTCACAATTTTGTTATCCAGGGACGAGTCTTTGTTAAGTCAAGGTCTGGCGTTGAATGATGACTTGCAGCGAGTCTTAACCAGTTATGAAGCACTCGCTTCTGGAATGCCCGGAACTTCTGTTCAAATCGAGAAGCCCAAGTCTGAGACAGGAAAATCTCTTGTAGATGTTGATGCCCCACTTATTGATACTGGGGACAGCAGTAACCAGGCCAACCGGTACTAAACTTTACAGTCATGCTCCTTAGACTAAACCAAGTGACCGGTTAAAAAAAAGTTTTTTCTTATTAAATAGCTTCTGATCAGTACGATGTCCAACATTTTTGCAGAGCTACACCAAGCTCTGGTAACGGGATTTTTAATCAGTTGGCCCTTCCTGCACCACCTGTAACTAATGGTTTAGCCAATTCGAAAATAGACCTCCTCAGTGGCGATGATCTTGCCCTTGTTCCTGTTGGACCTCCTCAGCCACCGAGTCCGGTCGCATCAGATCAGAATGCACTTGCCCTTATTGATATGTTCGGAGACAATACTAATAGTCCGAGCCCAGCAACTGCACCAGCCGGCAATTCAGCTCTCCCGAGTAGCCCTTTAAATTCTCAGTCGCACCAGCAACCACCAACTAGTCAAGCTGGAGAAGCTGGATTACAACAGGCCAATGGATTTGCTCCTCCAGCGGGTTATTCGCAGTTTGAGCAGCCATCATACGGGCAAGGGGCCTCTTCTCCCTGGAATAGTCAGCCTGCACAGCATTTGCAGCAACCACAGCAGCCATCTTACGGTAATATCTGAGTTTAAATCACAGACCATACCTTTTGAGACTTAACAACGAGAAATGATTTAACTCTTTTAGATTCGAGAGGATTAGCTTAAGTGTTCCTTATATGTTCTGCTTGTGATGCATAGTAGGTGCCCAAGACAGTATGGCATTTCCACCTCCCCCATGGGAAGCTCAGCATCAAGACTTCAGTCCCACTGCAGAGTCAGGAAGTCCGTTTTCTCCTCAAATGCATCCAACACAAGTTGGCTTCTCACATGCTCAACAATATCCTCAAATGCCCCAAAATAACAACAGTCCATATTCTCAAATGCCGCAAACGGGTATGTACATGCAACAGCCAATGCCAAACCAAGCTAATCAGGCTCTAGGACAAGGCTATCCACCCCAACAACAACAGCAGCAGCAGATGATGATGGCTCAGTTCTATGCCCAACAGCAACAACTACAGCAGCAGCAACAGCAACAAGCATATGGAAACCAGATGGGAGGAGGATATGGATACGGTTATAATCAACAGCAACAAGGAAGCAGCCCATATTTGGAGCAGCAAATGCATGGCATGTCCATCAGAGACCAGGCGTCGCATCAGGCACCATCATCATCATCTTCTTATCTGCCTCCTATGAAACCTAAGAATAAACCAGAGGATAAGCTATTTGGGGATCTAGTTGACATCTCCAAATTCAAGCCTAGTACAAAACCGACTTCCGGAAGAGCTGGTACCATGTGAAAGATCTACTCATTATTTAATGATTATTCGTCTCTCTGTATCTTTACTCAGCTAACTCTCTTTCTTTGTTTTTCAAGATTTGATCAATTGATTAGACCCTCTTGTGAGATGCATACATACATATATGTTATCGTGTTCCTTGCTTATAAATTTGCTGGTGATTATGACTGGGAATGGATTTGTATATTTATTGTAGAGAGCTGTTTGTCCGAAGATTCTATTTGCTAGGACATTGTTAATCCATTGTTTTTTCTCAAACATTATTTGTTTGTTTGTTTCCCTTGGCACTAAAGCTCAATATGATTTAAGAGAGTTTCGTATACGAAGAATTGAGCATATTGTTCAAATGAACAGAAAGTCAATATGTCCGAGTGGTTAAGGAGACAGACTCGAAATCTGTTGGGCTTTGCCTGCGCAGGTTCGAATCCTGCTGTTGACGAATTTTTTCTTTCTTTTTACAAGAAGCCCGTCAACTAGCGAGTACAACAGATCTTTCTCATTTTGTCAAGCCCATTGGGCCATAAGAGTTAGGTAGCCATGTGATTTGTTAGCTTCTGTGGCGTTTGTCTGTGCCACATAAGCACTTATTACAACGTGTCCTCTGTCTGTCTGCATGATCCTCTTCATTACATTTGGCCACCGAACCAAAACATAACTCCCGTTCTTTCAGATTCTTCGCATTTCTTCTTCTTCCGTTGTCAAATAAAAAAAAAAGCATTTCTTCTTCTACTTCTTCTTCTTATTGTTACTGAGAATCTTGTCTTCAGCTATGGATACTCGGAGCTTAGCTGTATCGATGAACACCAATTTCACCTCCTTTGACCTCTCTCGGCGTTTATCTCCTCTCCGATCGACTAAACTATCTCCCCGCTCCATTCCCAGGGCTTCCGCGTCTATCTCCACGCCGAACAGTGAAA
This sequence comes from Raphanus sativus, assembly GCF_000801105.2. NCBI lineage: Eukaryota > Viridiplantae > Streptophyta > Magnoliopsida > Brassicales > Brassicaceae > Raphanus > Raphanus sativus. The sequence goes on from NC_079514.1 coordinate 2,678,554, forward strand.
CATCTCCCTCCTCCGGAAATGGGATTAACTCCGAAGCTATCTCCGTGAAACCTGTTTACGTCCCGACACCTCCTAACCGCGAGCTCCGGACTCCTCACAGTGGGTAAATCAAATTAATATCCCTCCCTCTGGCTCTAGTTAGTTTCAAAGTTCCAATTTTTGTTTCCGGTTTAGCTTTTCCGGTTTAATTGAACTTTTTGTTGATTCTTTTTTTTCTTTTTTCATGTTCTCTGAATATTGTTCCTTCTTGCTGCTGCTTCCAATGTGTTACTCTTTTCAAGTTGAATTTTTTTTTTTTTTTTGTTATTATTCATTCACTGGGTTGTGAAGTGAAAGTGAACTATCATAACTTTCAATGCAGAGAGTGAGAATTTATATATAATGTCTGACAAGTTTCTAGAACAGGTACCATTACGATGGAACAGCGAGGAAGTTCTTCGAGGGATGGTACTTCAGGGTTTCGATCCCTGAGAAGAGGGAGAGTTTTTGCTTTATGTATTCTGTGGAGAATCCTGCGTTTAGGAAGAGACTCTCACCGTTGGAGGTTGGTCTGTATGGACCGAGGTTCACTGGCGTGGGAGCTCAGATTCTTGGAGCTAATGATAAGTATCTATGCCAATACACGGAGGACTCACACAACTTCTGGGGAGGTATTAGCTAGCTTTCTTGATTAAGTCTTGTCTGAGTTTTGTGACTTTGAGTGTTATTAAGTCTTAGGTCTTGTTTTCTTTAATATTAATTGACTCTGAAGATTCTTTAACTATATTTTTTTAATCATGTGTAGATAGGCATGAGCTAGTTTTGGGGAATACTTTCAGTGCCATGCCAGGCGCAAGGTCTCCAGACAAGGAGGTTCCACCTGAGGTAAAAAAAGAAAATAACCACTCCTCATTTGGTTACTCTGTTGTATGTAAAATATCATTCTGGTTATACAAGTGTCACTAAACACTTAGTGATTTGAATATGCATGGATGGCTTGTACAATTATTGTTTTCTTGAATTTGATCTGTAGAACATGGGGTTTTGATTGTAGGAATTCAATAGAAGAGTGTCTGAAGGGTTCCAAGCTACACCATTTTGGCATCAAGGTCACATTTGCGATGATGGCAGGTAGTTTATTTAAACTCTATGCACACCTAGGATATATTCAGTATGTATGACAATACTACTTGAAGCCTAATATAAGATGGTAGAATCGCTTTTGATGAGATGTCTTGTTTAGTATTGAGAAACGGCAATGCAACAACTACTTTGTATCTTAGGCATCATTCTTAGATCACACAACTCATCTACAAAGCAGCTTACTTCAGTTTGTAACGGAAATTCAGCCAGAAATTAGTTCATGACAATAAAGATGTATAATAGTATATCTCAGATGATGTTATTAGTTTGGTATAATACGACGAGTAGCACTCTATGTTTCCTTTGTGGAATTTTTATGTTTTATCTAAATTGACTTGTGTTTTGGCAGGACTGACTACGCGGAAACTGTGAAATCGGCTCGGTGGGAGTACAGTACCCGTCCTGTCTACGGCTGGGGTGATGTTGGGGCCAAACAGAAGTCTACTGCAGGCTGGCCTGCAGCTTTTCCTGTATTTGAGCCTCATTGGCAGATATGCATGGCAGGAGGCCTTTCAACAGGTGTGTGATACTTGGCTTAATTTAACTAAAATTTAGTAATAGAGATACCGTTAAGTTTACTCGCCCTTCTCTTGTAATATGCAGGGTGGATAGAGTGGGGTGGTGAAAGGTTTGAATTTAGAGATGCACCTTCTTATTCAGAGAAGAATTGGGGTGGAGGCTTCCCCAGAAAATGGTTTTGGGTAAACACACTTTCATCCATCCGGCATACATACATACACTTTGACCTCTGTTCGGTAGCTTTATTAGTCCGTGTCTCTCGTTACAGGTCCAGTGTAATGTATTTGAAGGTGCAAAAGGGGAAGTTGCTTTGACTGCAGGTGGCGGGTTGAGGCAGTTGCCCGGATTAACTGAGACCTTTGAAAATGCTGCACTGGTATGCACTAATTAAGATCCTCTTAAGACCCAATGTTAGGTAAAGTAGTTTACAAAATCTCTGAGCCTTGGTACAATGTGCAGGTTTGTGTGCACTATGATGGAAAGTTGTACGAGTTTGTTCCGTGGAATGGTGTTGTTAGCTGGGAAATGTCTCCATGGGGTTATTGGTACATGACCGCAGGGAATGAAACCCATATGGTAATATTTTTTGTTTCTTCCTCCATGTTCATTCTATTTCACTTTGACACTTGATGAGTGTCTTGTGACAGGTGGAACTAGAGGCAAGAACAAACGAAGCAGGTACACCTCTGCGTGCTCCAACCTCAGAAGCTGGTTTAGCTACAGCTTGCAGAGATAGTTGTTACGGCGAGCTGAAGTTGCAGATATGGGAACGGCTATATGATGGAAGTAAAGGCAAGGTATGTGTACAAGGCATCACTGTAGTTACCTAGTCCAGTGAGGCAGTTAAAACGTTGGTTATGGATTACGGTGAACAATGATGCAGGTGATAATGGAGGCAAAGAGCTCTATGGCAGCAGTGGAGATAGGAGGAGGACCGTGGTTTGGGACATGGAAAGGAGATACTAGCAACACACCTGAGCTACTCAAACGGTCCCTTCAGGTCCCATTGGATCTTGAATCCGTCTTTGGTTTGGTCCCTTTCTTCAAGCCACCTGGTTTGTAATTGTAAGTTGATAGAAAGCCAAGTGGCTCAAAAACTGAGTATTGTTGCTAGCTTGAGTGATATCAATATGTATTGGTTTAGTTTATTGGGCCCTTTTGGGTAATTATACAGGCCAGTGTAAAGTCTACTTAAAAAAGCCTAGGTATTTAAATCTAAACCGGGAATTGGATTGGTAGGTTTGTCTATAAACCAAAAAATAGCCCGTTCATGATATAATATTAGATTCCTAATTTTTTTTTGATGCCCTATCGGTTCGGAGGAATGAGTGGACTATCCCGTAAACGTACTGATTCTACCTTCATTTTCTACCTTCATTAACTGATTCTACCTTCCGACTAATGTGGAGTATACCGATCATCTTTTTCGGTTTATCATGTAAAACAAGTTTTGTAAAAGCGTTCACCTGTTTCGGTTTATCATGTAAAACAAGTTTTGTAAAAGCGTCTGTTTCAGTTTTGTTGTGTTTCTTGTGAATATTAACCTTTCCACCAGATTATAGCTTGGATCTTTGGATTAATCTTCATCGTATATGCCAAACAAAGATGTAATCTTTTTTTTTTTTTTGATCAAACAAAGATGTAATCATAACCTGCATGTTGCCGGTTGAAAGGGATCGATCTTTAGGTCCCAAAAACACCGAAATAAACACGAAGAATCTTTGATTTTCATTCACCTTTGTAAAAGAGTGATTGCATAATTGACCTGTGGATACTCGACGACAAAAATTGCTTTGGACACAACATAGTGGCATACTTTCATTGTTTTCAGTGGCTTTAAAAATATATATACGGTTATTATATGCATCTACTTTTTAAATTGTCATGTGTTTGTAATGAAATATCTTAATTAAAGTGTATGTCGTGTTCTACGTTGAAGCCAGAATCTTATTTAAAGTAAGATAAAACTATAAACATATACATATATTATCAATTACCCTTGTTAATGGCCATATATGATCGGACCAAATGGGTATTGCTTGTAGCTATCATCGGCACAAATTATTCAAGAGCACCACATAACGTACGATATTTTAACTATTTTCTTTCATAGTTCCTTCGGAAATAATTTATACATCCAATTGATCACCAAGTTGCATACCTACTAATACTACAGATATTAAAAATATACATTTGTTTTTTTACATGAGTACTGACTGCATTATAGGTTTTGAGTTAGCAAGTGTGATAATCGAGTAATCTTAGTTTGATTGGATTACAGTCGTTAAAACTAACTCGTCCTTTAAGTATGCAGTTTACAAAAAAAAAAAACTAACTCGTCTTAGATCTCATACCAACGAATTAAAAATTTATTCGAAAAAGATCGTCTCAATAGCTTTTTCTGTTGCATTAGTTTTTATGTGTGTATATGTAGAGGTTGGGATGAATATTCGTAATTAAATTGTGAGCTAAGAAGTTGTGGATAGCAGCCAAAATCAGTTTTTTCACATTCCAAATGTGTCTTACAATTAGTCTACAAAGTATGAGGATAATTGAGAGTGAAGTTGAGTTCAAGAGTTGGATTTAATCTCTTGGTAACAAAAAGTGATATCAGAGCTCAGTGAACTCAAAAGTTTTTTCAAACTTCGTGTAATAGCAAAGCGATGGTCAGATCAATAGATTAGGGTGTTATGTTACGTTTAATGCAAAGAGCTCAGTCAGTGAGGAGTACGTACAATCTTTCTAACTAGTCTTACTTTTACTGGTGTATTTTGTACCTTTTTCTTGTGTCGACTAGTCATTTTGTACTTTACCTATAAATGAAAACTTTATAATATGGTGGCAGGGTGCAATAATTGAACCACGTGAGACAGTGTTTGGTCGTGGTTGAGGCACGTGGTTTGCCGAGCGTAAACTGTAGTCAAAAAGGGGGTCCAAGAATTGTCGGATACACGAACGGTGCATCACAGCCAGACAGCTAGATTATCTTCTCCGTACGACTTTTTTTTTCTTCTTCAACATTTGTCGACTTATTCACTCTCTCTCCTCTATACTATTTTTTTTTTTTTTGACATCTGTTAGATTAATAGTAGGTGATCAACACCAAAGTACCTTTACACACATACCATCAAATGGTTAAGCCTATCCAATCAAAAAATTACAAGATAGGACAGCGACACTTGAATTAAACTTCTCAAGAGACAGCGAACAGAGAGGAAGAAGAGAGGTGTTCCAAAAAATTCCAACACACCTGCAGAGATCAACTATAAAGAGGGAGGAACTTCCTCATTCTCAAACAAAAAGCGCAGCCACTGAGGACCGCCAGATGCCACATAGGATTGTAGATAACCACCCTTTGCAGCACTTTGAGCTATGAGAAAGGCCCCTCTGTTTGTTGACCTATCTTCCTTTTCTATTCTCCACCATTCCAGACTTCTGAGTTTTTTCTCCAGCTCACAGTACTGACTTCTGAAATTGGGCCAAGCTTTTGGTCTAAGAATCACTTTCAACAGCGTACCATCCTCCATTGCAATGATGACCCTGTTAATATGATGATCTCTTAAGCTCTCCAAAGCCCAGAGCAGTCCTTGAAGATTGGCTTCATCTCGAGAGCACACACCATAGAAAACCCTTCGACTGTGGATAAGTATCTTACCCTTCTCGTTTCTCAGTACCCACGCTCCTCCACTTCTTGACGAGGTCTTGTCAAAGTCAATTCCAATGTTGCACTTTACCCAACCAGTTGGAGGCGGCTTCCACCTTTTCCTTAGCACAGGGGACGCATATCTTTCTTCTTCCTATTTCTGTTTCTCATGTTTCTGTGCCAACAACCAGAGCTCGGCTTCCTGCATTATCTTTGCAATAACCTCATGAGCAACAAAAGTCCTTCCCTCAAAAAGTATCGCATTTCTCATTTTCCAGAGATACCACACAATCCAGGGAATCATATTTCTGATCTTCTCATCAACATCATATTTTTTCATCAGCATCATTACATAGTGAAGATTCGAGAAATGTGATACCTTATCAAAACCATTCATCGGGTGTGGTACATTTGCTAAAGCCCATATCTGTCTTGCAATAGAGCATTCAAAGAGAATGTGGTTGATGGATTCACCTTCAAATCCACAAGCTTGACAGCATGGATCCATCTTGATTCCTCTTTTGACAAGTAACTCTCCCGCCGGTATCGCGTTGCTGAGGGCTTTCCACATGAAAGTTTTAATTTTTGGGGCTGATTTGATCTTCCAGACTTCCACTTTGAGATCATTTAAGGATGGTCTCATCTCCGCTTCTCTGATTAATTCACTATTGGCCTGCCTGCTGATGAACCAGTAGCCCGACCTGACCGAATAGCATCCATTCCTGTTGTGAACCCATATCCAGATATCTTCTTGATCAGCAACCACTCTCATTTTGAGGATCCTCTGAATATCCTCTTCAAAAAATAGTTCCCTGAGAGTCTCAATTTTCCAGCAGTTATTGTTGGCGTCAATCAGATCACTAACCTTGAGTAGAAGGTCCACAAATATATTTTTCATGAGGGGTCTTCTCCTGATATCCCCTTCTATCCAGTCATCTATCCAAACCGAGATCGTCTCACCATTTCCCACCTGTTTCCTGAGGCCTTGTTGGAGCAATTCCTTTCCAAACTGGATGCTTCTCCATCCGTAGGATGGTCTGGGACCGTTGCGAGCAGAGAGGAAATCCCCATGAGGGAAGTATCGACTCTTGAAAACTCTAGCAAAGAGGGACTCCGGATTGTCCAGGATTCTCCATGCTTGCTTGGCCAGAAGAGACTGGTTAAAAAGGTGGATGTCTTTAAAACCGAGGCCTCCATGTTCTTTGGCCTGACTCATTTTTGCCCAGCTTAGCCAATGAATCTTCCTCTTATGATCCAATGAGTTCCACCAGAAGTCCGCCACTGCTTTCGTTAACGTTTCACATGACTTCTTGGTTAACTTAAAGCATGACATGGCGTACACTGGCATAGCCATAGCCACAGCCTTTATCAAGACCTCTTTTCCTCCCTGTGAGAGCAATTTGATAAACCAACAGGAGAGTCTGTCCTTTAGGTTATCATAGATATAAGCAAGCATCTCAGTCTTTGATCTGCTGAAACATTCGGGTAGTCCCAAATAGACACCCGCACCACCTTCTTTATCAATTCCTGTGAGGTCCTTCAGCAGTTGTTTAGAGACGTCATCCATTTTAGCTCCAAAAGTGATAGCCGATTTCTGTAAGTTAACCTTCTGACCAGTAGCTCGCTCATATACTTGAAGTATCTTTATCAGTTCTGTCACCTGAGGTAGCGAGGCTTTGCAAATCATCAAACTATCATCAGCAAACAGCATGTGATGAATCATTGGGCCATCCTCGGAGAATTGAATGCCTTGTATTCTTCCTCTTCGTACAGCTTGCTCTATCATATGGATGAGTCCTTCCGTACACAACACAAACAAAAAAGGTGATAGGGGATCACCTTGACGCAGCCCCCGCTCCGGTTGTATACACCCAAAAGGCTGGTCATTGATCAGAGTAGAGTATGTAACTGAAGTTACACAGAACATGACCCTCTCTATCCATACTTCGTCGAATCCTAGGGCCAGTAGAAGAGCTCTCAAGTAGCTCCATTCAACCCTATCATATGCCTTTGACATATCTGATTTAATTGCAATAAAGTCCTTAGCAATTTTCTCATCCGTTCTCAGCGCATGAATCATTTCGTGAGCTATCAAGATGTTATCTGTGATGAGTCTCTCTTCTACAAAAGCAGATTGTGTAGGCGACACAATAGCTGGGAGAAATGGCTTTAGTCTGCTCACCAAGATTTTAGAGATGATCTTGTAGAGAACTGAGCAGAGGCTTATGGGTCTCAAGTCTGTCATCAGTATGGGATCCACAATTTTAGGAATAAGACACAGGTGGGTATAATTCCATTCCATAGGGAAAACTCCAGAGATGAAAAACTGCTTGACTTCCTCAGTAACCTGTTCTCCTATTGTGTCCCAATACTTCTGAAAAAATAGACCCGTCATCCCATCAGGCCCGGGAGCGCTTCCAGGTTTGATCGCAAAGACTGCCTCTCTAACTTCCTCATTGCTAACCTCCCTTGTTAAGAACTCATTCATCTCAGCAGTAACACGGCTATCAAAACCTTCAAAGATGTCACCAAAGTCCTCAACATTTGAAGATTTGAACAGGTTCTTGAAATAATCATTAGCCACTTCAGCTTTAGCCGCTTCTGAGAATTGAGGCTGACCATTACTATCCATCAGTTTGATGATTCTGTTCTTTGCTCTAGTTGCCTTGACCGATTCATGATAGTACTTTGTGTTGAGGTCTCCTTTTACTGCCCATCGATCTCTGGTTTTTTGCTGCCAGTACTGCTCTTCCTCTTTGTAAGCTCGTATGAGTTCATTCTTGAGATAATTTATCCTGTGTAAGACCGGGGAGCCAGCAGACTGGTGCTCTTCCAAGGCCACTTGAATCTGCCTGATTTTGTCCCTTGAGTTCAGAGATTTTTTCTTTTTCCATCTGCTCAAGGCTTTCCTGCATCTCTTTAATTTATCTGAGACCTTCACTTCAAACAGGGGGTGGTTAGTCAGCCAGGCCTTCTTAATTTCCTCTTTCACCCCTGGTTGATGCAGGAATCTTCTGTCAAAACGGAAGCTTCCCCTAAACTGATCAGCAGAAGAAATCAGTCTCACCATCACAGGCCTGTGATCAGACCCTCTCATATCCATAAACTCTTGATTCGATGCCGGGAATAACTGGAACCATTTTTTGTTACCAAAGCAGCGATCCAGTCTCGAGCGAACCCAGTAATCCCCTCGCTGACCTCCCCACGTAAGATGGTTCCCACTGCTTGGAAGCTCCACCATATTTCCAATTTCCAGCATAGTGTTGAAATCCTGAAATGAAGTCTCATTCCTTCTAGGGCCACCAATTTTTTCCCCGTTGTTTCTTATCTCATTGAAGTCCCCTAGCATGCACCACGGATCCTTCCTGTGAGCCCCAATTCTGGACAACCTTTCCCACACCTTCGCTCTGTTGCCTTGGACAGGAGCACCATATACACAAGAGACAAAGAAAAGGTCTTTACCAAACTGTACACTAAAGTCCACCAGATTCTTATCTACAAACTTGAAGCAAATATTTACAGAATTCTTCCAAAGAAGTGCTAGGCCTCCGCTGTACCCGACAGGCTCCACAGTCAGGATCCTATCGTAACCTAGCCACGTTTGCAAATCCACCAAATCATCACGAGAATGCTTAGTCTCCATCAAAAATAAAATATCTGGGAAATACTCTTGACGTATCTCCCGCAATCTCGGAATCACCAAGTCTTGTGCACGGCCCAGTCCTTGGCAATTCCAACTAAGCATAGTCGTTTTAGATACTGGACGGTCCCTCATTTGGGACCACCAATGGTTTCTTAAACCTTGCAGAGCTTTGAGATGGCTCGACATCTTCTTGTGCTTTCCTCTTTCCATCTGAAATTATCCCTTCACCCACCATTTTCTCTCCATCGGTCGGTACCTTAGCCACCCTCTTTCCAGCTGCTTTCCTCGTATAGGTACCCGGTCTCTTTCTCTGTTTAGCTTTCTTTGGAGTAGTCCCGGAAATGCTAGTATCAGAGATACCAACACTATAACCCGTTGAACTTTCCATCAAAAATTCTGACTGAGAAGATCCTCCAGGCCCCTGTATAGTTGGAGGTAAGGAAAGAATTTTCCCCGATTGCAGAGTTTTAGAGCCAGCCACTATGGCACTGGCCATTAGCTTCCCTTGTGCTGGATTTGGTGTTGCCTGCGCACTGAAGTCAAAGACAGTTCCTTTTCCTTTATCTAAGTTCGATGATAGCGTTGGGACCTGCTCCAACCTAAGATAAACTTTCTGACCAATAATATCATCATCAAGATCTTCCAGGGATTTTTTCACTCTTTCTTCTCTCGCCTGTTTCTCCTGACCATCTGCTGCTAAGAGGTATTGTCTCATTCCATCCAGAACCTCCTTCGCAATCTTCGGTCGACCAGAGACAGGATCCAAGCCCAGATGCTTGCTCTCAATAACTCCATGAAGAGGATCTGTCTCCTCCAAGGTCAGCAGAACTTCCGTATTCTTACTTTCTGCCGAAAAACAGGACCCCTTCGTTTGTACTTCCTTGTCTTTGCTAACCCATGGACACACAGATTGTTCGTGAGTTAACCTCTGGCAAGTGTAACATCTTTTTTGCAGCCTTTCATAGTCATACAGTATGTTTACTACCTCCCTGCCAGGAAGAGTAAGTCTCTTCGACCTTCTCAAAGGCTTCGAGACATCAAACTTCACAAACACTCTCACATAGTCTTTGATCTGGGCCTTTTCTGGATCATAGGGCACGTCAATAACTTGACCCGCAAATTCTCCCATCGCCATAATCGTTCCCGGCGTGTAGTGGTTCACCGGTATGTTTCTCATCTGTACCCAAACCCGTAGATACTGCAGATAGTCAGCCGGTGGTTTCTCAGTCCACCTCTCCAGGACAATCGACCAGTTGCTACTTGTATGGACCTTGCTTAGAACATCAAGAAGATCCTGCTCATACTTAAAGATAAACTGGAACCTTTCGTTAGACAGAGCAACTCCTCTCACCCTATTGTACAGCTTCCACTTGCGGGGCATGTCAAGGATTAGATCCGACATCCTTTGACACCTAGGGTTGAGGAGACGCCCTATTAAACTCAGCTCATTCCTCTCTGTCGCATAGAACTCCGGCCTATCTGGAAGAACAAAAGGTTCGTCTTCTTCCTCAATGGACAGATGCTTCAGTGCTTTATCCAGGTGAGTCGTCATACTCGAGATCGTAGCTTAGCGTGAGAGACCAGTCCCGCTTCTCTTCACCCAACTTTTGCAATCTTTTTCCTTCACACACTTGAGATTTCCAGAAACAGAGATGAATAGTGGATCTGAAAAAGCCCTCTTGTGAAGAATAAACCCTAAAATATCTTGCAGATTTGATAAGTTATCGATAGTAGAGTCTGGAAAGTGGTTAGATTTCTGAGTGGAAAACGTGTTTGGAATGAAACTAGGCCCCACAAATCCAAGAGAAGATCTCAGAAGTTGGAGAAAAAAGCCCAAAAGAGGGAAACTGCTAACGTGCACCGAGAGAGAAACTGGACTAAATGATCAATTACCTTTTAGAGGATCTCCTCTATACTATAGTACTACTATTTTTTATTCATAGTAGATTGTAGCATTCATTAAATGTGTCATTCAGTACTTTGGGCCATTGAAACCTGATTACAGCTCATGCATGATTCAGTGGGTGGAAGGCAACGAAAAAAAAAGTTGACGCCGACAAATAAAAAATTAAGAAAAAATCGGTGTGTATTGTGGACGACGATGACAAATTAGTATACAAGGGTCAATGGACAAAGACATAACTAATAAAGGCTAATTGAGGGAAAAAAAAAGATAAGAGTACTCTTATTGAGTTCATTCATGTTCTACACAGGAAAACAGTCAATTAAGGTTTAATAATAGAACATTCCTAGTCTAAAATCAAACATCAACCGTCATGACTCATGATAGTGATAATATCATAACATGAATAATTTAACTTTACAATGTTCAGTGAATGAGTGCACAATAAGTATTGAAAAAGTATATCTTTATAAGACCTAAGACGATTAAACTCGTTGATTAAATTGCAAAGACTATTTACCTTACTTTATAACTATTTGTTCAAAGCATTGGATCTTTTTAGAACAAATATTCCACTTGCTTATAACTTAGGGAAACCGGAAACCTCATTCAAAAGTATATTTAACCGTGTTCATGTTGTCTAAAATCAAAAACAAATTGAAGCTCATTGTTTTTTTGGTAACATGTTAATTGAGAGCTTATTGTTGTTATAATCAACATGCGTGTTGTCCCAAAAAAAATCAACATGCGTCTGATTTTAACTACCAAACTATATGTGTACAAAAAGGAAACCTGAAGCCTAGGTTATGTTCTGGCAAAAACTTTTAAGACAGACAAACAAGGTTTGGCTGTAACTAGGTTCGCATTTCTACCAAACCACGCAATAATTTAAAAAAAAAAAAGAAAAGCAAGTGAAATCCTCATAAACGTTTAAACATTTATGAGTTAACAGCACTTCCAACGGGAGATTCTATCTATTGGTAGAATACATATATGTATGTTTAGGATCCTAATGGTAGAATTTTCTATTGGAGATGTTTTTAATATGTATGTTTAGGATCACAATAGATAGAATTTTCTATTGGAGGTGCTTTTACGAACTATCGCGCATATATAAACTAATTTGTTCGAAATTGTTATGGATTTGTTAAGCAATAGTACCTACTCATGTAAATATAAGGCTATAGATGAACATTCGTGCAAATACAGCTAGATAAACGAAACTCATATCTTTTATCAGCAATCGAAGCAAAAAAAAAACTATGAAAGTCCGCGTTATCACTATTTGATTGTCGACGTTATTGAATCAATAGTATTGATGATGTAATAATGGACTAACTTTTTAAATATGAAGGGTCTTTTAGAACCCCACCACAACACCAATGGAAATACAGAAAACGACAACTTCATAATATAATCTTTGAATAAATATGGAGCAATGATATTACATACATTGCATAATAACAATTCGCCAATTGGTGGTTTTAGATGATCATAATTAAAATATTTAACATTCGTCTCTAGACGACACACAGTATGTAATTAAGTGCTTCTTATCAGACCAAGATGTGATTCGCACTAATACGAATTATGCGTTCTCATGCTATAGTTCGATCACGTAGATTTGGTGGTAACGTTACAAACTTATAATGATGTTTTGATTCATCCATTGTTTTAGGGTTTTGAACGGATTCAACGGCTCGAGAAGATGCGATTTAATGCATTGAAGTAGTACTTCTTAATTATAAGCTAGAAATTTATTACGTTCTAGCTTAGGGTTGCCGACTTAATTAACCAATTGATCTATGAATTAAAATACTTTTTGGAGCGGTGACATAAATGTTTAAAGCAAATTCTTTCTACTTATGAGTTCAATAAATCCAATAGACTGGTGACTATGTACTCTACCGTAGTTTCGAATCTATACACGTCGTGCAAACTGCAGAGTAAGTAATAGTGAAGAGGACCAGAGCTTCTTTTCCTCTCTTTTTTGGTGAATACAAAACCAAATCTCAGGAACTTCTAAGATGTCACATCACAAAAAGAAAAAGCAAACGATTAGAAATTAACATCAACTCGTGTTTCGCGTTATAAAACTTTGTAACAAAAAGAAAGCACCAGTTACAGCCACACCAACCTTTCTAGTAGGTAAGCAGCTAGCTACACCTTTATGGTGGGTCCCTCTCCCTTTCAAACCACACATATACGAGTGAGAGAATGTAAATATGTCCATACTTATTATATAAGTTAAGAGTTAATACTCTAAATACTGAGAGATCATTGAGGAGACTTGGAAACATCCAAACACTAGAGTAGAAATTTCACCAATTAATGGTACAGACAAGAACTATCTTTTCTAGCTCTTCTCACTCCTTTTGCCTTAAAGATATACTATTTTCGTCCTAAGTTTATATTATTTATATTTTATACCAACCCAAATCTCCAACATTACATTTCAACAAAAACAACCTACTCTTGTGACATTTCTTGAAACACTTAAAGAATGGTGGATGCGTTACTTGGTTCCGACAAGGAGAAGAAGATGGAAAGTAAGCAGCCAGTGTATCGTGGAGTCCGCATGAGGAGTTGGGGCAAATGGGTATCCGAGATACGTGAGCCTAGGAAGAAGTCGAGGATCTGGCTCGGGACTTTCCCCACGGCTGAGATGGCCATGCGTGCTCACGACGTGGCGGCTCTGAGCATCAAGGGAGCTTCCGCTATTCTCAACTTCCCTGAGCTCTCGGATTCTCTCCCTCGACCCGCTTCGCTCAGCCCTCGTGACGTCAGAGCTGCGGCCACCAAAGCGGCTCTAATGGACTTTGGCAACTCGACGGCGTTTCGTCACGCGAGGTGTGAGAGTGATATGAGCGAAACGGCGTCGTTGGGTAAAAGGTCGGAGAGTGAGACTAGCGAAACGGCTTCCTTCTCTTCGTCTTCGTTCTCTGTGACGAGCGTTGTTGATGAGGAGAGTATGGTCTCGGACGATTTGGTCCAGGACAGCATCGTCGAGTTGCCGAGTCTTGGAACGAGTTTAGACGAGTCAAACGAGTTTGTGTTTTTTGACTCGTTGGAGGATTTGGTGTTCATGCCGTCACGGTCACTAAGTGGTGCATTAGATGATTTTACGTATGACAATGATTCTCCGTTGAACTCGAGTTTTCAAGAAAGCTTTTCTTGGATGCACTTTCCCTGAAAAATAAATTAAAATCGTATTTTCTCTCTTTTTTTTATTGGTTTAATTTTCATGGGATCTCTATGTGTTTTTATTTGCGTGAGATATCTCCAAGAAAGATGATAAAATGTAAGTGTGTATACTCTTGGGTTTAGCTGAAATAATGACAGCAGTGTTAATGTTTTGAGTATTTTTGTGACCTTCCAGTTTTTCATAATCTTGCAAGATCAATAAAAATCTACTTGAAAAATTGTAGTGCTTGATCACCAACTTTCCATGTATTCTGATCTTTAACATACACCTTAATTACAAAAGAATGCAAACTAATTACTTGGAAGAAATGAAAAAAAAAACAATAAGGTGCTTGCATTAATAAATACAACCAATACATATCTCATATCTTACGTGTACCACAAAATAAAACTTCTCTTTTTGGTTGAGGTTAGGGAGCTAAATTAATCTTAATCAAACAAAAATTACATTATTAGGCAATTTATTAAGCTATAGTCTTTATTAGAATTTTGGTCGTTGAAACACGATTTTGCATTTATGTTTATTTTTTTGACATCGAAAGGAACGTTTCATTCTAATTTGCAACCATTTGACTAGTGGTAGGGACTAACCATCTTGGTGCAAAGCAGTGTACGTAAGGGAAGCTGAGTATGGAACATTTTTTGCAAGGCAGTATGTACAGAGATTTAAAATTTAAAGAAAACTAGTTGAAGAAGCTTTAATCTCGTTCAGTTCCCCTGCCAAAGCCGGCTAATCCTCCTCACTGTTAATGAGTTTAACAAGCTGCTCACAATCAGATTCAAAATGCACATCATCCTTTGTCTACTATTTATCACTTCCTGCCCATATCAGTCCTTCAGCCTCTGCGTGGAGATGAGTTTGAGCTTGTGTTCCACTTTTTGGGCCATAGAGTATTGACTTTCCATCTTCTAAGGCCATGACTCCAAGACCGATTGCATCCCTTTCACTTGTCCAGGAGGCATCGACTTGGCAAATCCATGTATTAAGAATTTGACATTGGTTCTCCTGAAGAGGGCATCTCTTAATTAGTTCACAGAGTTTGGACATTTTTTTTAATTTGTCCACAGAGTGTATCTCTTAATTAGTCCACAGAGTTTGGACGTTTTTTTTCTCCTGAAAGTAGTGCTATCACTAGTGGTTGGACCCCACCTGTTTGTAGCCTTGGAAGGTCACCTAGTGAGGAAACTGAGGCTGGAAAGTTGAACACTGAGAGTACATAACTCACAAACTTTGCTCGAGATGAGTGTAACTCTGGAACTGAGCAAGTTCTGGAAGTAGAAAGTATGGTTTTTGTTCAATAATGGTCTGATGAGTCTGTGGGAAAGTGTGTGACACCTGATTCTAGATGTGTGGTAGCATGTGAAATTGGGCAAGAAGAAAACTTAGGTCGTGATTTGAGATCTGTTTCCATAGGTGTTGTCAATGAAGTTGAGAGGGAATCAAAGTTATTTAGTGACACTAGGACAACTGGAGAAATTGCTGACAGTGTTCAGCTGAGCAGATTTTGCAAGCAGAACCGTGATTGTGAGGTGAGTTTTTTGTATGCTTGACGGTTAAGGTGTGTTACCAGGAAATTGGCAATAATTCTTCAATGGACCAGGAATAGTGATGATGGGTTATACAGGTTCTTCGGTTTCCTGCTACTAATTCAGATCCTTTTGTGGGAAAAGGAAACTTATGCTCTCAAAGTGGCACCACTGAAGACCTTCAGGTTCTTTATTTACCTCACAATAGTTGCTCATTTGACCATGTTCAGTGGTTGGATATGTTTTGTTGGATGTATTGTGAGTTAGCATGGAAGACTAATGTTCAATATGGAGAACATGAAGTGATTCTTAACGTGGAAAAGGTTTACTTCTTACAGTTCTGTTTGTTTTGTTTTAGATGTCTGGTTCTGTTGGGGTTTGACGTTGAGTCATTATGTTTTCATATACCGGCTTAATGTCTATAAGAAAATGCTTTCATGTTTCTTTTTGGGAGTCTTGTTTTAATTTGGTTCGCCTGGCACTGAAAGTTAAAAAAGCAAGGTTACTGATCTGATACCAGATGATTAGTGTGTAGTCGACTAATGTTATCTTCATCAGACAGGGGTGTGAGAATTTTAGGCCACTTTGTCTATTTCTAATAAATACATTACCAACATAATTATTTAATTATTTTTGTTCAGAACTGATTAGTAATATAATTTTTCAAGGTACCAAGCACATGTTTGATTGGTTTGTAATTAGGCATGGCCCAAGTGAAAGACCATCACTTGTATAAGAATACACAAACAAAACCGATACATGGATTCATATAAGGGATCATGGTTAAACATTCCAAATGGATTGCTACATAATTATGTTTCCATTCAGTAACTGTTAGTTTGCAATAATATCAACATCTATAGCTATATATGAGAACCCAGCTAAATGAGACTATTATTTCATCAGAAATTCCAGAAACTTTTCCAAAGTCATTCTTTAAAAAGTTCGCATTGACTTCCTTATTTTGTTTCATCTTAATTGTTGTTGTTCCTCTCCTTCCCTTTTATATACTATGATGACTAAACAAAACATAGAGTTCTATAAGATCCAACCCTCTAGATTTTTAGTGGGATTTGGTATAGAGATGTCATACTTCGTCTTTGCCGAGAAATTTGGAGAAAGCTTTTACAGTAACTTTTGACTTGCTAGACGACCAATCTTAGTACAATATTGGCTTAGTAGAGACTAAATGTTTATCACTGCTGTATTTTCAATGAAACCGAAGTAGTATATATTATTATAGGGTAGATAGATCTACAACGATATGGATCATTTTCAACATCACTTGGATTACAAATTTTGTCGTTTATGTTTACGCATAGCCGAAGCATATTAAACAAATATATATTATTCATCATAAGTTCATAACATACAACAGAGTTAAGGACCAATAAAAAACGTATATAAAAACGTAATATGTAAATAACGCACGTAAACGTGCCAAATACAAGGCCAATTCAATAGTAAATAATTTGATCCTGTATGCATCTCTGCAAGGGCAGTAACTCGAACGTTAGTGGTAATTTAAACGTTGATATTCACTAGATGCACAAGTAGTCGTCAATCTGTCCAAAATTATGCAAAGATATTTTCATATATATGCTCTGATATACACACAAAAGAGCTATTTTGAAGATTAACTTTCTTACAGTTTCATCCAAACAGATCCAAAACCCGATCATGGATTCTAAAATTACACAAACCAAAACAATAAAACAAAAAAGAAAAAACTTGGGAAATATATACCAAACTAGAAAGTCAAAACAAAACTACGACAGTTACCTATTATACTAGTATTTTCTAGATAGATTGATATATTTTGGTGTAACAAAAGTGACGCTGAATCAAAAGTTTTCTAAACCTCCTGAGCCATCATCCACCTCTGCAACCTCAGCTGTCTATGGAACCTCTGTATAAACTCCTCCGCTGCTCTGTCCACGTGGCCACTTTCCATAGTTCCGGTACTGCTAGCTACGTCAGGAATCACGGCCGCTGCCACGTGTCGTTCCCAGGCGGAATCTCGAACCTTAGGGAGCGTGTTGTACCGGACATACGCGTTGCGTTGGCGTTTGTTGATAAGCGGTTTGCGTGACCCGCTGCGTCGTCCGGTGGTGGTTGAGGCGTAGGAACGTCTCGGTGGGGTGCTGCTGCAGCTGAACTCGTAGTCCAGCTGGATCGGGACTGGTGAGATGAAGGAAGACTGGATGTCTTCGTAGTCGGAAGGACGGCACGTGATGCGGGAGTGGGAAGTTGATACGGCGTCGTTCAGAGACTTGCGTAGGGTCTTGCCACGTTTGGCGAGTAGCTGAGGATCGAGAGTTGTGAGGAGTTTGTGTCGTGAGGCGTCTGAGACCTTCTGGATGGTGAAGAGGATAAGCTTCGCGAGTCTTGAGAGCTTCTTGGTTGTGACTGTTGAACAAACTTCCATCTCGTGTGTATACATTATGTGTGAGAAAGAGAGGGTGGTGCTTGAGGCTGAAGGGATGGTATTTAAAGAAAACTTAAAAGTGGGTTAATGAAGAAACTTATGATGGTCTTTATATAACGGAAACATTATATTTATTATGCTGTAGGAGTTTTATCATAAATTAATATCAAGATGGGAAAAAGAAGTCGATGGGTTCAATAGTTATTATCTCAACCGTTAAAAACATTCTTGTTAAAGAGACTCTTCTAGTTTGAGTCTCCCACCATGGCATTGTGGAAAACAAATTAAATCTCTATGTAAATCAAAGTATTTTGTAGCAAACTATGAAATCTAGTGAATGTTATTGTAGTTTCAAGCTATCTAATAATGAACTTCCATGTATTCTTTCTAGGTCGTGATTATACTGTAGTAACTACAATTTGATAGGAGAACCGGCCCTCAACCCAAACAATAGAAGCAATGACTTCCGACCGCCTGTTAATATCAACAAAATCGACCACATTTTTCCTCAAAAATCAAAAATCTGTGTTTAGTGTAGTAGTTGAATAGCCCTTTCACATTTATCCAAACTGGGATTCTAAATCCCACCAACATATATTTTTTTTATTTTCGACCATTTTTCATGTTTACCTTCTAGCCTTAAAATTTTTAGGACATGCTCTGTTTGATACTAGCATTGTTTTATTAATAAACAAAAACTGTTAGTGTTTTTTTCTTCCAGAAAATAGTGACTTAAATTTCGTACATCAAAATATTGTGTTGCCCAAATTTAAGATCTTAAGAACTTGTTATATTAAAAGATCTATAATGGATTGTAATATATAAAATAAATAAAAATATAACAATACAAAAAAATAGCCTGTAAATTTGAATTCCACATGTGCTACTACGAATGAGATAAATATGAACTTAACATTTCAAAATAGAAACATATGAAACTGATTTGGAGTTACTATTAAAATGGAAATGGCTGAACTCGTAAACTGCCATTTCTGGATAGCTTAATCAGTGTCTCATAAATCTAACTGTTAGACTAGTGGAGCAAATATCTGGTAAAATACAGATACTGAAGATTGCTCTAGCCATCAACAAAGGCGACTCGACTCGATTTCTTAGAATATAAATCCATATTAAAGTAAAACAATATTTAAGTAGTGTAATGATAACAGCTGCATTATACAAATTTTATTTAAACTGTGTCGGTCTTTATGGATTTTAATAGTTTGTTACCTTTTCTTTTTCTGTGTCTTTACTTTAAATTTGTCAGGTAAAAAAAATAAAGGGACGAGAAATATATTAAACTATATGTTTCTTTCTTTTGGTTATGTAATTGTATTAGTCTCTCTAAGTTGTTTGCATATGCTAAAAGTGTATTACGAGTAGGGATCCATTGGTCATAGTTTGTTTTTATTTTAAATCAGAAAAGTTGGTTTTGATTGCTTTGTCGAAAGAGTTAATATCTTATCAAGAATATAAATAAACTAATATTTTTAGTGGAAAAAAAAATCATGAACTGATTGTTGTCTTCCAACTTGGATGTTCCGGGATCCCAAATTTCGTACACTTTGACGGGCGACACTAGTTTAGGTCGCAATTTCTGAAATGTCATTTGAATATTTTAGGTCGAAATTTTTAAAAATTTAATTATTAGTTAACGATTTATTGTGGCTGGTGGAAAGTAAAACTTATTATTGTGCTGCAAATTAAAAATCAGTAAAAATGAATAGTTTCAAAAGTAAAAATGCAATTACCAAATAACAAAAATGAATCGAGTCTAAAAGTTTGCTATAACAAAAACTACCAAAACAACTTTTATTTTTCCTTCTTTTGGTTAACTAACCAAAAACAAACACTGTGGAAATTTATGTTTTGTCAAAAAATAAACGAATCAAGTAAAATCTTTGATGGATGAATAGTGATCACACTATTACCTGATTTTATTTTGGCTAAACAATTTTACGTGACTTGTTGTGTTGATGATGTAAATACTGTAGTATATTTCTGTTGACTCTTCAATAAACCCTCACGTAAAGTTAAACATGTAACATCAACTTTTTGGTTTCTTTTATTTTTACCATTTATTTACTTGTTTGGATTCCAGTACTACGTAATGGAGTATAAAAAAACACCCCTTTTCATCATATTATATATAATTACGAGATAATTATTACGCCTATAAGAAGTGTGCATGAGCTGGAGATATAAAAGTCATATTATCCGATCAACATTAGGCCTAGATAATTTGTTTAGCAATGAGTGGTTAATAATTTGAACATAAAATTGTCATCATTAGGTATTACTAATTCTCTTTTATTTTTATCTGAATGAAATAGGAAGTCTATTTTAAGGTTTTAGGCAATTGATGGGTTTTGGATTATGATGGATATGTTAAAATGAAAGAACACGGGTCCTACTACTGCTCGGAAAAAAGAAAAGAGAACCTTTTTTAAAATTTTTAAATTTAGCACCTTCTCAAGCAAGGCTTAAAAGTATTGTCTTATATATTTCAAGAGGAATGATATATATTTACCTTATCACTTACTTTATTTGCATCATGCTTACTGCAAGAGGATACGATTTAACATCGTCACTTGGAAAAAGTGTGTATATATGTATATCTCATTTGTGGATCCATCTTGGTTGTTCTAAAAACTTTGGTACTCTATTTTATTACCTTAATGGATTTTAAAAGTTCTTTAGACTGTCAAAATATGTGTGCTACATGGACGATTATCTAACTTTCTTTTAAATGATATAATTTTCTTATTTCCAAAACTTTTCTCATGGATTTATGTTTATGCATCTCTTTGTAGTTCCAACTCTTGTACGTTTCCGTTGCTTCATAGTTGTATTAGTAATCCATTTAGCCTTGTTTTTTTAGCTTTCCTTGTATTTGAATCTTGTCGTTCAAATATGTAAATCGTGTATCAGATTTAATAATCCACTTTGCTATCTCTTTCTTAGTCGTTCAAAGCTTAAATTCAAAGTCGTGTATCAGTATTAGCAACAAAGAAAAGATTTTTAAATATCTAAGTAAAACACATGATCAGAGGTTGGTGAGTTCATACGGACACCGGATAATACGCAAGTTTTATTAAGTTTATTGAGTGATTCGAAAGCACTTCCAGTGGCCACAACATTATCCTTTATATTTTAATTAACAAAAAGATTTGTTATAGTTTCACTTTGAGTACTTATTTGTAAGGTTGCTGTGGACTTTGGGTTAGCTAATGATGGCTAAACAATATAGGATCCCTACTTTGCTACTACTATAATTCTAATTTCTCGCAGTTTCTTGTATTAGTGGAGTATCTTTGCAGTGTCGGATAGTGGGATTGAAAAGTTTTTATTTGGAAAGAAATCGAAATTTACAATATAATACAAACAGTTACTTTTAATTTTAAATGGTCCAAAGAATCATAATATTTTGTTAGCAAGTAGGAGGAACAATACAAATGGCTCATTTATAAATGACTAGGGTAAACCCGCCCTACGGGCGGGCAGATAATAAAAAACAAATTATGCAAATGATTTTAAATATCTAATTTATTTTTAACTAAAGTAGTACTAAATTTTATAGTTTTTACAACAATTTTAACTGTTCATTTTAGAAATCATATTTTCTAATTATTATAAAAAAAAAATTTCTTTTCGTTACACATTTTATAAAAACTTATGATTTTACGATGTAAAAAGTAACTTATTCATTATAACTACAAATATTTTAAGATAGATAAATAATAATATGAAATTATCGTTACTTTTTATACTTATACATGTTTTTTGAGAAAGAGTGTACATATAAATCTTTTTAGAATCTTATATGCATTATCATTTATGGAAATAAAGCTAACCATGTTATTTGAAATCAATATTACTGGCTAACTTATAATATATAATCCTGACGATATTTTATTATATATTATTATATTGATTGTTTTTTGTTATTGAATACAGTTTTTAACAAAACTCATTTTGCTCTTTCTAAAACAATTATTTTCTAATCGGTCCAAGTATAGCTTCGTTTATGGGTTTCACTGAAAACCTGAATAATTTTAACATAATAATTTAGATAATACCCAAAATAACTACCCACAACTATACCCGAGAGAGACACTTCCGGTCTCTATTGTGTTTAGAAATCTCTAATAATTTATGGGTTTTATTCTTCACCCTCGTTCGAGTTGATCACCCCTACAGTCTCGCTCTCAACACTATCATTAAACCATTCTGTAAACAATAAAAATGATCCATCTTCATTCTTCACCCTCGTTCGAGTTAACAGTCTTGACATGATGTTATTACTAATTAAAAACCATTACAGAACACCATTTTTGTGAGTATACGAATAAAAGCAAAAACTTTTAAATATATATATTATATATATATATATATATATATATATATATATATATATATACACACTTGCAACAAACTTGAGATTGATCTATTCACCTATTATGAGAGATGCAACAAAGTTTAGATTCACCAATAACAAAGTAAGATTCACCTATAACAAAGTACGGAGGATATATCTTTTCTTTCAACAAAGTTGCAAGGATACAAAACAGAGAAGAAACAATTTTGTTTTTCCAATGTTGCAGTATAAAAATCTGCAGAGATCGTGCAGAGGAATAAGCTTGATATTTTTTAGGACGAAATTCTTAAACATACAGAATCTGAATCCTCTGCTCTGGTCTCTGTAGTTCAAGTTGATCAAAGCAGAAACTGGACTTAACAGCGATTAATATAAGCCGGCCGGTCCTTTCTTCTCATGGCTTCAAAGTAATTACCATCCACACAAAGTATGCTTTTGTACTTATCATCCCCTAAATCCACCATAGTTTTTGAGTTCTCCCATGGTTTTCATACAACTGCATCATCACTATCATAACTAAAGAAACTCATATCGTATGGAAAGCTAGTAATGAAAAAACAAAATGTTATATGATTTTTACCGTTCATGGTCAAGAACTGCTACCACTTTGGGAGATCCAAAGTAAGTCCGGTACATCTGATATAAAAAAAGTAACATTCTGATATGCATCAACCAACAATACTTGTTCTTCACTATCAATGTTTACATCCTTACCTCATATCAGATTCAAAGGTTATTACTGTCGCCTTGTTCTGTCAAAAGCTCTTTTTGCTGAGGTTCTCCATGTAGTCAAATGTCTCTAACCCTTCAATCTGAGGGCTCCTTTGACGTTTCTAAAGAAAGCAATGTTGAGTCGCCATCTATAGCAATTTAGTTCCTGAACTCAAAAAGGAAACACACACAGAATTCAGAATGTATAAAGTTAAAGAACATAAAAGACATGATGATGGTTTACCTACACCTGTCAGGCCATTGCTTTAAGTCCTCATCTGATGGTTTGAGAGGAAGATCAACTAATGTTTTTTTTTAAGAACTCGTTTGAGTAAAGAAGAGGTATATTGTCATCGATTACCCAGATTTTGTTCCTTGCAAATCTATGTTGATCCAGTGAACCACAATCTACAAACTTTAGACACACACAGAAACAACTCAATTACAATGTTACATTCCAAAAGATACAACAATGACAATACTAATTTAAAATTACATTGAGGATAACAAATCTGAACGTACTTCCGCAGTGTTAGAGCAGCGACCGGATTTGATGGCTTTCAATCGGCAAGGAAAGTGTATGAAGTCGCCATCATCGGAATCAGATGTTAGAACTCTTCTGGATCGCGTTTGAGTTGTGCTGTCCATTGTTGAAGGATGAGATATTTAGACTCGAAACTTCGGCCGCTTGCTGTGGTATGCGAAGAGGGATAATCACGAAAAAAACTCAGAGTTAAACATGTATTAATCGAAGGTTGAGAGGTTACAGAGATCAGATCGGCGATTTAGCTTCTGGGAATTTCGTCGACTACTCGAAGAATATCGCGATTTAAAAAGTCCAGACGATTTCCAAAAGATAAAGTGATGCGTTTTAACCTGCGAAGCCCAAACCCATATAATCACGCTTTAGTGAAACGGTGGGATCCGACGTGTCGAATGCTCAGAGACTCAATTTGTGACATGGCGTCTGACGTGTCAGCAGGAGAGAAACAACTCTTCTTTATATATATAGATATAGATATTTATCAATCAATAATGAACTAAAGAACTTGAATAAGTAACAATAGTTGGAGATTTTTTGGGTTGCAATGTGGGTTACACATAAAGAGCTTTTGGACTGTGCATGAGTTGTGATTGGACCTTAGTTTTGGGTATGTAGGTTTATTGGGCTATACTTGGTTTTCTAACGAGGGTATGTATATTGCACGCTTGGCTTTGAGCATAAATAGCTTCGTGCTACCAAACTTCTTGATAAACATTGCACCAAAGCGACTAACTATACAAGTCATATCATCAAAGTGGTCGGTCACATGGAGCAAGAAACGGCTGCGTTAAAGTGGGAGGGAAAACAAGCCGTCCAGGTCAACGGGGTCACGGTGGATCAAGCCTGGTCAGTCGTCTCAGACTTCTGCAACGTCCACGAGTGGTTCCCAACTGTTGACACTTGTCACAGAGTGGAAGGAACCGATGGTCAGACGGGTTTGGTCCGATACTGCGCCTCCAACAAAATCAAAGACGAGGAAACCAAATGGGCTAAAGAGCGTTTGGTCGAGATCGATCCAGTCGGGCGGTGTTTGAGCTACGAGGTCCTTGAGAATAACGTGGGGTTCGGATCTTACGTGGCGACGGTCAAAGTGGTACCAGTGGATGGTGGAGATGAATCGGATGGAAAAATGTGTCAAATCGAGTGGTCGTTTATGTCCGATCCTGTCGATGGTTGGAAGAAGGAAAACCTTGAATCCTACGTGGGTTTTTGTCTTCAACATATGGCGGATAAAATGGAAACGAATCTGTAAAACCTTTTCTATGCTTTCAAGTTTTCATAATAAAAATATGTCCAAATCTCTGTTTTTTACAGTGTGCAATCTAGTTGGTGTTTTCGTGTTAAAAGGTGAAAATAAAGATAATTTGATTTGGTGCTTTCTATCGTCTATGATTGTATGAACTTCAATATTTTCCTGGATTTGTTGTATTTGGAGTACTCTGATTAGTACGTAATCGAAGAATTAACATATTCCTCAAACTTTTTATGTTGATAGCCTGGTCCATTACATTTAGCTTGATTTTTATGTTCATTAGAGCATGATTATTGCAAGTTCCTTAAAGTTTGGTCCTTAATACACATATATGTATATGTATATATTATATATGCGTATATAATTGTTTGTTAAGGACTTTACGAAAACTGAAACCGTTTGGTTCTTAATTAAATAATTTTCGGTTTTGGTTTCCGTAAAGTCCTTAACAAACAATTATATACGCATATATAATATATATATATATATACATATATGTGTATTAAGAACCAAATCTTAAGGAACTTGCAATAATCATGCTCTTAGATCTGGTTTTCTAAAAAATGAAAGATATTTCAGAAATATATTCTAAAAGATTGTTAGCCACACAAAAATATTCTATATGTACACATACTCCCTATCTCAAAGAAAAATTTCTTACCTTCTTTTATATATTTTACTATTGACAAATTAAGTTTTTAAAGAGAAAAAAGATTCGCTAACAGAGAAAGGTTTCATTTTCTTCACGTAGAGGATGGTTTGAAGTATATGTTACAATTTAGAAAGAAAAAAAATCCATACCAAAAAAGGATTATAGCACGTAACATTTCATAACTTAATTAACAGGCTAAAAAAATAATTGTTGGGAAAACAAGAAAATAAAATAAACCTTTCAAACCTAGAGATGATATATAGTCATAAGTTTCCGACTATATAACTAAATACAAGCTTACTAAGAGTTTTTTTTCTTTTTGACTAAAAAGATTACTAAGAGTTATAAAAATATATATCTCTGAAGAAAACGTCTCTGTGTTTTGATAATTAATGTAAAACTTTTTTTTTGACCAGCATGTAAAACTTTTTTTTTTAAATCAGATAAAAACCAGTTGAGGAACATGAAGCATATACAATGAAGGATCTTCGTCGTCGTTTAAACCATTTCCATGCAACAGCATTTTCGTACTCTCTCCATGCTTGACATGCATGTTCCCCCATCAGAGCCGGCCCTGAGATATGTAAAAAGAAATTTTGGAAGTCTAAATTTTTTTTTTGGAATTCATTTTTATATAGTTTTTTCCAAAAATTCTCAGTTACTCATGGTCCAGAGCCGACCATGTTCTCCATCAATAATTCAATATTATTGTTAATTTACGGCCGTATAATTATGATTTATTGTACCCGTAAAAACACAGTTTTCTATGAATATGTTTCAGTATCGAGTTAGTTATGCTTAGCTCGATTTAGCGTACCATTTGCATTATCAGAGGGAAGTCGGAGGATAAGGTCTTCTTCCCGTTGTTTACGAAGATTTTCTTCTTCTCGAATCTCGAGAGTGATATCTTGAAGCAAGTCTAAACCAGTAATGTACTGCAATGATCAAACCAGTCCACTTCCTCGTTAGAAAAGTTGTAACTTCCGAAACTGTGCAAGTATCGTTGATTTTTAACATATCGCTAGGCGCAAATCATATGTTTAGTAGTTATTCAAGTTATTTGTAGACATAACAATATTACTTTAGAGATGGCAGATGGGCTTATGTTTCTGTTTATAGTGGGTCACTGTTTAACTAATTTCTTTGTTAATTTGGGCTGTAGTATAGATTCTTCATTAATTGCATTTTGGTCCAACACCAGGATCCAAATAGAGTGGGGTTCATGGCTACTATTATGAAATATCAGTTAAGCTATGCTTACAATTTCTGTGGTAGTTATGAATTCTAGGTCCACTGGCCTTTAATTAATTTCCGAAAACAATTTGAGAGATTAGTAACATTCCAACTAGGATATGTGTTACTGGTTAACACTTAAGCTACTAAGCATTCAAGCAGACCATTTGGACAAACAATATCCAATTTAAGTTTTTGTTTTTACATGTGGGAGTAGATTTTTTTTTTTTGCATGTGGTTGCTTTATCCATTACTAAAGCATAGTATATTGCTAGTCACAGTTAAAAGAAAACCTACATTGATAAAAGGCTGCAAAAGATTCTTCTGGTTCTTTTTTTTGTTAAGATTCTTCTATTTCTTCTTCGGAGAAGCCTAGTAAATACGTGTCTGGTTTGAAGTATCTTTGAAGAATAACGTTCACCGTAAACACAGTAAAACACATTGTTGTGAAATAGATTACACACAGTAAAACATCACAACATACTTGCAAAGCTTATATTACAATATAACTATGTGAGTTTACTAAAATGACAATGTTGTGATGTTGATGTCATGTTCTTGTTTTTCCAAAGTTTTGAGAGTTTTAGAAGGGGTTCAAATTCTACACAAAGATCCACTCCTGAGATCATGGTGGAGACTAGCTTATATAAGGAGTGGGTTGTACATGGACGATTAAGGCCACTTCAAATTGACGATGAACCAAATAAATTCCAGGATTCAGTCCTGGTTTGGTGTGGTTGAAGAGATCAGATTCCATCTCATGTGTAGACATAACTCATGGACTTTGTTAATTTGCTGATTTAACAACACCAGAAACAAACAGAGTTTTTTTTTTCACCATCACTCAAGGGCTTTGTTTTCTTTTTGTTCAGCAATAGTTAATATGTTAATTATAAATTAATAGTAAATGTTTATTGGTATTCACCTCCCCTTGTGTTTAAGCAAATGTCCCCTAGAGACATATGGTAATTATTGTGATATTAATAATACAAAAGAGAAAAAAAAAAAAGAGAGAAAGGAAGAGTATAACACAATAGTCAAAGTTCCCTCTGTTTTAGCTGTCTTCTGTCTCGTTCTAATCTCACATGAACCATACCTTTCTCTAACATCACTCTCCCTTTACACAACCTCCCAAAAATAGACCTCTCCTTCTCTTCCTCTCCGTTACATTCTTCGCTCACCAAAAAAGCCTCTCACTTTCTTTCCTTTTCTCTTTCATTTATTTACTGTAATAACCTTCTCTGTTTTGCCCCAATGGAACAACAACAACAGCAACCACCAACTCCGGAGCTCCTCCTTGTCGCCGGTAACGCCGACTCTTTCGTCGTCGACGACCTTCTTGACTTTTCTAACGACAACGGCCAACCTGAAGACGTATTTGAATCCTCTCCTGACTCTTCTGTCGTCT
The DNA here is from genome assembly GCF_000801105.2 of Raphanus sativus. Lineage (NCBI taxonomy): Eukaryota > Viridiplantae > Streptophyta > Magnoliopsida > Brassicales > Brassicaceae > Raphanus > Raphanus sativus. Next base: position 2,706,721 of record NC_079514.1, read on the forward strand.
CCGCCGGTACACTCGCCGATAGCTCCAACTCCTCGTCGCTTTTCACCGACGGCAGTTCGTTTTCCGACGACCTCTGTGTTCCGGTACTTTTCCAAAACTTTTTTTTAATCTAATTCACGCCTAAAGGGCTCACCTTTACCATGTTTATATGTTAATTTCATTTAAAAACCACGAATTTGTAAATAGGTCACTCAAAAATTCATTTTCATGATATTTTGATATAAAATATGAAAAACTTGAGTTTCTTTTTCATAATTATAGATACTTAATAATAATTTTGAAGCAGGTGACGTATTTAGATTTAGAATTATTAAGTAACATTTTTTTCTTCTTTCTTTTGATCATCACTTCACTTATCAGTGTGAGGACTTAGCTGAGCTAGAGTGGCTATCAAACTTCGTGGAAGAATCATTCTCAAAAGAAGACCAAGACAAGCTCCAGTTACTATCCGGCTTACAAAAACCTCAAACCACCGGTTTAACCCAAACCTACCAAACTAAACCAGAACCAGAACCCGAACCAGAACTGGATCAAATCTTCATCCTCACCGACACCGATGACTCCAACGTTTCTTTTCCCGCCAAAGCGAGAAGCAAGAGATCACGCTCTGCAGCCTCCACGTGGGCCTCCCGTCTTCTAGCCCTCGCCGGCGGCTCCGACGAACCCTTTCCTAAGAAGAAACAACACCACAGAGTCATCAAAGAACACGACTTCGCCGGAGAAACCGACGGAGATAGCGGAGAAGCCGGAGGAGAGAGACGGTGTCTCCACTGCGCGACGGACAAGACGCCGCAGTGGAGGACGGGGCCGATGGGACCGAAGACGCTCTGCAACGCGTGCGGCGTGCGGTACAAATCAGGAAGGCTCGTGCCGGAGTACAGACCGGCTTCGAGCCCGACGTTCGTTACGGCGAGGCACTCGAACTCGCACAGGAAAGTGATGGAGCTCCGGCGACAGAAGGAGATGCGAGACGAGCATTTGCTGAGTCAGCTTAGATCCAACGGTGAAGATTTCTTAATCCATTGTAATAACAACCACGTGGCTCCTGACTTTAGACACTTAATCTGATCCACGTGGATAGATTCACAAGAATAAGTTCTTTAATCTTTTCTTTTTTTTTTAGGTTTTTCCTGTTTTTTTTCTTCTCGCTTTTTAACATCTTGTTTGATTTTATTTCATGCAGAACACTAATGATATTTTTAATAAATTTTTATTTTCTGTTCAAAATAGAAAACTGTATTAAATGAAAAAATTCATAAAATAGTTATAGACAGGGTAAAAACGAGTTAAGAGATCATCTCAAGTTCTTAACTATGATTTAAGTATCAACTTGTTTCCACTTTATATATTTTAAATTAAATGAATAGTCATGAAAATAATTGAAACAAATCAAATATCCAAAATGGATAAATCCAAATAGTTGTTACTCCTTTTCTCTTCCTTTGTTATTTGGGTAAAGTATCCACACATACATGTGTACATTTCTTTTATAGATATCATGCATATTGGTTACAAAGAAGATCTATTATATACATTTCGATTTAAATTATATTCAGAATACGTTTTCGGGTTACATGTTACATGATGGTTCCTTGGTGAACGAAAAAGACCAAATTAATATTTCTAAACCGGATCCATTATATGTGAATGTGAAACATGTAAGAAACTTAAGTATGTACGTATTTGCCATGTTCGAGATTATTGTTTATTTTGTGTCCAAATTTAATGAAACAGTAAAATATTATTCACCCAAAAAACACCGAGATCCAAGGTGGATAATCACTCATTTTGACAGATGGGTTATTGTAATTTACGTAACCTAATTATTATTCCCTGAACTTTAACTTTTTTTTTTCCCAACTGAGTTTTCATTGATACTTTGATAAAATACAAAGGAAGAATACTTATGCTGGCGGAAAACATGAATTTCCCCAGAAACTAAACCCACAAGAGGAGAACAACAGTCTAAGAAACAGACCACTAATAACCAACAGAAACATTAAGTTATAAACTGGAATCCTTCGACTAAACCAAAACCTAACAAGACAAAACAGACTTAGTTATCTTACTATCAGCCGGTAGTCTTGCCAATCTGAAGGCAAGAGAGCTGGAACCATAGAAGTACTTTAACTTCTTTCACGTTTTACATTCTGACAATATTCGAGGAAATATATATGCTGCTTTATTTTAATCTGAAATATATTTAGTAAAATAAAGGGACAAATACAAATTTGGTCAGCACAGAAGGAGTATGCAAGTATCTATCTTATTAAAACAGAAACATTATAACTTCTTTTAGGTGGATTTTAAAGTTGGATTTTATGTAATTAATGCTATATTAATCTACTTATTATTAGACATGCCTTTTTATAAATAATTAATATCAAACATTACCATAGTTTTTCACTTCTTACCTTATTATTATATCCACTACGCATGTTTCTTTATATTACATATATTTTACTATAAGTTAGATACATCCACTAGCATATTATACTATAAGATAGATTATTAATAATATATCTACTAACATATAATACTATACGACATATTACTAATAATACAATATATTATTTGTATTCATTAACTTGCATCTATCAATATTAGCAATACTACGAAGACGACTAACTCTATACTTTTAACCTATAAACCATGATATACTAATTTATAACAAAAAATGATATTACTGTTATAAATTAGTTTTTATAAAAAATATTTATAGCAGCAATTTGTTACATAAGATAAATTTAATTAAGACCCAAATCTTTTTTTCTGTTCAGAAAAAAAGAAACCTACGAATATATACCATTAAGTTAGCCAAAAATATTCCGAATAAATAGTAACTCTCACCAACCAAAAAAAATGAATTAAAAATATAACAAAAAATATTATGTTTGAAATTTAGCTCACTGGATCGGTATAAATATGTTCATTTCAGGTATGAGTTTTTCGAGTTCTCAACATTTGGATCTAAGTAGGTATTTGGTTTTTTTTTGTCCGGGTCGATTTTTTTTGGTTCCGGATCATTCTAACTTTTTATATTATAAATCTTAAATAATATACAACATGTATATAAAATATGTGAATCAAAAGATAAACCCGCGTTATTGCCTTAAAAAAGGAAAATGGAACTTACATTGACGTGCTCGTCACATGCGTTATCATGCAAACCTAACCAGCAAGTGGGAGAAATTTGGTTTACATAATGTATATATAGATATCTCTTAGCCAGCGTTATATATTGTACTTGATATATTGATAGATGTACATAGGCAAAGGTCCACGGACTGTACGTGAAATAAGGTTATGTCTAAACTATATATAATTTGCTTGGTTATCGTATATATAAGAAAAAGGTTGGACTACCTGGCCTCTCCTTGTGCAGTATTCATCACATAGTAATTAAGGTTTCTTTAAGCCTTTAGTAAAAAAAAAGTAATTAAGATCTCTTATTCACTTTCACGTTAAGCTGCAAAATACCTCTAAAATACTAATATGAATAAAGGTTCACTATAGCTAGGTTACTCATAATAAACATCGAGATCCATCGAGTGACGAGTGCGTCCATAGGATACTTTTTATTTATTTAAAGGATAAACTGATCCCTTAGTGATTATTAGAATTTTATGTTTCCGCATACAATTCATATAACTATATAAGTGCATCAATTCAACATTTTGACTATTATCTGACAATTTACCAAAAGGTAGGCTTAGACAATGCATGCATGCAATCCAAGCACCGTAAATGGGATAGTCTGATGAAAGTCTTAAGATTACCTTTATGAGGAGTATCTAACCAAAAGTTCCCAAATATTCGGTCGACTCCGAGACAAACACACTTAGTACTAAAAAGTGCTACAGAGTGGAATAACCCAAAAGCGTACAATACTATCCGATTCGCTTTTGGAATACCTTCCGATTAATGCCAAAAATATATCGACCATCTATTATAACCCACCATATAAACTATTTGAATCAAAACCCAAATCTAAACTAATCAAATAGTGATAATTTATCTCCTAGAGAGAATCAAACCATGACTAATATAGATATATACTAAATCCCAAAAGAGTTTACCACCACTTAGTTAAATATTACAAACTAATAGGTATAGAAATTTTAAGAGATCACTGAAGCTAGTACATATCTGCTCATGATGTCTGCTCAAGCTGTGGGGGTCTGTTCGTGTGACATTGACATTATTAACTCTGTATTCTCATATCAAATATTGACTGTAATCACATTGGTTTTATCATCACGCACGGGTTTGAAAGCTGATTGTGAAAGTAAAGTGCACTGTTTGAAAGCTTACAACAATTTTTACTAATTTTGGTTGATAACTGCATTATATATTTGGTCGACTTAAAATTTACTTTCCGTCGATATCAGTTCATGCACGCACAGAAAGTGTTAGTAGCAATCTCACAAGCTCAAATCCAAGAGTTTTTTTACACAGTAAAAAACATCCATTTTACTTGGAAGTGACTCGGGTTAAGAAACGACCGGTTTAAAACGGTGTGCTATAATACTAAACTGATTTATTGAATGCCTACCGGTTGAAACCGGTTTACTAATTTTCTTCACAGACACAATCTGGAGACTGGGGAGAGTTTGAATTTAGTAGGCATGGCGGCGACCAGAGCTTTGCTTGCCGCTATATCGTCGTCTTGTGCTCGCAGGATCAAAATCCAATCCTCAACCTCCTCCTCGTCTTCTTCTTGTTCAATTCTCCAGTTCCAAAGACGAGAGAGTATAATAATAGCTCGAAGTTTCTCGTCCGACACGAACTCCTCTCCCGACATATCCCGTCTTGCTGAGACAGCTCGAATCTCTCTCACCTCTGCCGAGGTACCCTTTTCACTTATTAATCGTTTGCGTTTCTCTAAATCTACTTCTTGTCGGAAATTGACTTTCTCCTCCCTCTTCTTTCCCCCTAGATTAAGGAATGTGAACCTAAGATTCGTCAAGTCATCGACTGGTAAATTAATGATTAAAGCTATTGTATTTACTGAGATTGGCTTTTGTAAATTGGTGGGAAAAAAATGCAGGTTTGGTCAGCTTCAACATGTTGATGTTAACAGTGTTGAGCCTGCGATTAGAGCAGGTCTGAATTCATTACACAATTATTTCACTGTCTTTGATCCTTACTCGATCTTTAAAAAAAAAAACAAATACTTGTAGAAATGGAAGGAGGAAGTTTGCGAGAGGATGCTCCCGAGACGTTTGAGAACAGGTTTGATCTTCATAACAGTAGAATTGATTATGGTTAAAGCTGTCTCTACTGAAGTTTTTGGTTTATTCTTATACAGGGATAGTATAAGAGCTTCTATTCCAAGCTTTGATGAGACATATCTAAAAGTCCCTAAAGTAGTAAACAAAGAGTGACTTTTGTTCAGGTACTCTACTCTCTAATCCACTGAGGAGGAATCATAGTATATCTACTTGTGATATTTTAGCTTCTTTTATATGTTCACAATCTTTGGGTGTGTCTTTCATGCGCAGCTTCACAGATTCATTCTCAGCTCCGGTCCTTGTTACATCATCTATGTTTTGTTTTTTTTTTTAAATTGTTTAGAAGAGAAGAACAAAGTAAAACATTGTATACGTTACCTAAACTCTATCCATTTCGTATACAGTGATCCTTGTTTGTAAACCAGGACCAAACAACATATAAAGTTCATACAACAAACACCAAAATAATCTTTATAGGTGAAGACATACATCATTTAAAACAGCAAAACAAACATTACATCCCAGAAAGATCCATCAAAGTTGAAAAAAACACACACAAGATGGATCTTGGCTTGGGAATCAAATAGTTAGCTATATATATTCATTCACCTGAAATATCTTTCCAATCAGCTCGTGCACTAGAAGACGCCTTTTAAAAAAAGAAAACAGCTCTCTTCACCGTGTTTTTGTATGATAAATTATGGTTTATGACTGCCAGAACAGTTCGGAGTCATCACTGTACAAGGAGTAATCTTGTATCTCGAGGTTTGCAACGTGCCAGTTCACAAGCTGGGATTGCAACACTTTGCACAAGAACAAAGCCACTGGGAATATCCACCATTCGTTCTCGTCCCTGCAAAACATATAAAGTAGCATGTTAGTTGATGTCGATGTGTTGTTAGGTTCGAACTTGAAAGATCATTCTCACATGCTAATGTTCCACGGCTCGAGATATGGAATCTTTTTCCCAGATGATGAGTCATGGTAATGAATATATCCACACACAAACGCAACAACCTGAGATTAAAAAAACAACAAGGGCAGAACTAGTAAGAGGAGACTGCAGAAACCAGAGAAGACAGTACCATTTCCATAAAGTAACTTACAACATTGACCAGTGATGTGAGGTTCCACAACGCATAAACGCGAGTGCGTTCAGCAGACCGCCTTGGTCCGTGGCTAAACAAAGCGCTGACACCAGCAGGGAACGGGAAGATGATGCTGAGAGGTAAAACAAACAAAGCGAGAAAAACGGCAACCACAGATATGGAGTAGAGCTGAAGCAGCGTGAGTAGCATTAGAGTTACATCTCCTAGGAGAAGCACCGAGATAACCAAACCAACCAGATCCTGATGGCCAACAGGTTTCGTGTTGTGAATCAAGAAGGAGATGAGTGAGAGGACATCTTTTTCTTCTTTGAGAAACTGTAAGCTACCAATGTCTATGATTGAGCTACTTAGAGACTGTGTGAAATGCTGCTGTTCTGTTTCATCGACATGTCTTTGTGATGCCACTTCATCTACAATGGTGTGAACAAGGATCCCATACTGACAAGACGAAGAAGGAGAAGCCTGAAACCTAGCTAGGTCAACACGTACACCATGTCTTCTCAAGGCAGGGTTTCCATGAGTTTCAATCCATCTCATAACCGAGCGAAACGTGGACCTTAGCTTCCCTTGCTGAACCAAGCGTAGCTGAGCGTTCAGACCAGCAACAAAGCGGTACCAAGTTGTTGGTGAGACCACCTATCAAAAGAAGGTGATATTCAGTAACGACGATAGTTACAGTCACTGACACAACTCTTCAAGAACAAGAAAAGACCCAACCTGACTCAAAAGACTGGTCAGAATATCATCGCTCTGGAGTGAGTAATAAGCCATGTAACTCCCATCACCTCCAAAAACTAAAGGCATTGGGAGTCTTTGATGAACAGGAGGAGGAAGATCGTTTCTCTTTTCGTCGCCACCAAGGAAGAAATCTAGATGAGCTAGCATTAAATCAGGACTAGCAGCTACCTGCACATAAGCTTAAATCTATTAGCCTATGGTTGGCCCTTTTAGTTTTCTTTTTTAATAATTGGATATGATGTACCTTTAGCCCCTCATATAAAGCTCTTGACCGACACGAGCGTAGACAAGAATGGTCATATTCTGACCGAACAAAGTCACGGAGTTTCTGAAACTTCAGCCTCCTACGTGATTGCTGCCATGACCATGCAAGAGAATAGACAATAATTGAAAGCACTACGTAAATAGCACCTTCCCACCATTGGTATGCAGCTATAGCATTGATCTCGTCAACAAATCCATTAAACGCAGCCTCGTACCTAGAAAAAGAACCAAATGAGGAGACAAAGACAAATGGTATCTCATAAACACCAACAGCTAATGACTACTAACTTACACGATCTCCTTTATTTCATCTGGTGGTGTATGAGAAAGATGCCAAGGTTCACTGAAAGTATTAGGGCCTAAGAAATATATCCTATGCATGTGTCCCTGTGATTCCTCCACTCTGCTTGTCTCCATCACCTTAATAAGATAAAGACAAATAATGTATAGGACCTAAAAAAACTGTATATAGAGCCATCTGGAAACTAATGTATGTTGAAGGGAACTAGTTTGTTAATTGACACACATACTAAGGTGTGGAGAATGATTATTTTGTTATAGCCTAGCAAAACATACTGCGTTAGTAAACTTCTACAAGAAAAATCAGTAGGGAGCACTAAAGGGGCTCAACATAAAAGACAAGACTTGAGCAAACCTCGTTTAATGACTCTAGGAATGGGAATGAGTGATCAATCTGAGAGCCATGATGAGTTGTTGTGGCAGCTCCGTGTGCCTCCTCGCCGCTAACGAATTTCATCCGGGCGACGCTGAAAACAAGTGCAAGTAGAAGGAGCACAACCACTAATAGAATGCCAAACAGCCAGGGTCCACCAAATGTGTATATTAACTCTTCAAGTCTAGTATAACAGTGTGGCATGTGGTATCTATCCGAAACGCATTGGTATGGACATGGCGTTTCCGCAACACCACCTGGTCAAAGAAACAAGTAAACACACAAAAGGCATTTCCTCATTATTAAGATCTTTCCATTTATAGTTATGTGATTCAAGGACTCATAGACTGATCACAGTTTCTCATTTAAAAGAAGTACCTCGAACAGTGACATAAACAGCACGACGGGGAATATCTCTAGCAGGACAAAGATGACAAAGAGCTTCATCAGATCCGGTAACATTCTTATAAGTCCCAGCTGGACATTCCTGTAGTAGATTGATGAAACATGTAAATGGTTGAAGCGTGTTAAACCAAAAATGTTGTGGATAGAAACAAGGACACATACGAGAGTTCAACACTACCTCACAGTATAGACCATAGAGCCCTTTTGGACAAGCTTTACCAGTCAAAGTTCCCGCCTCTCCAACGTTTTCTTCACTAGCACCCAACCCTCCTCTGTAATTAACAGTAGCATCAGACGTTATGTTCGAAAACGTATTAAGCTCACAGTTTGTTGTGTAACGAACTTTTTTTTTTAACAAACCTTACATAAACTCTTCCCTCTACATTGGCAATGTGGTGATAGACATCACCAGTTGGAATGTCTGACCAATGAAAATGAATCCTTCCACCACTCCCACCACCACCTCCCTTTAGACTACCATTTCCTCCAATACTAGATAGAACCGCAGACCTAGCTATGTCAAGTGTGCGCAAGAAAAAAAGCACTGTTCCACCTGAACCACCACCAGGTCCTAGACTTGAATTACTTATGGCTCTCAGCGTCTTCCTGGGACTTTCACCATCAGTTGTTATCGATCCCTCAAGTGATAGGCTTGAAAGTGGGTGCTCAAGAGAACCAATCACTTCACAATACATTTCAAGAAGAGTTAGTATATAGGTAAGTGAAACCAATCACTTCTCTATTAGACATTACATGACTTTACCAATGATTCCTCCACCAGCAACTGAATCTGTTGACTCTTCATTTCCACTTCCACTGCCAAGTTCACACGGTAGATCAACATTTCCGTAAGAGTCACCACCCTCGATGCAAGTATGATTGTAACACCCGCTTCCGCCTTTACCGCCATGTCCACCACCACTCCCAACACCGCTTCTCAGAAACCTACCTTTCCCAACTCCACCTTTGCAGCCTGTGTTCCATAGTTAAATATCTCAAAAAACTGGTTCATAGTACAAATGAAAAACGACTGTGTGTGTGTGCCTTACCCATCCCGTCTGCAGTTATTGTTCCAGAGGACCGGACAACTACCGTTCTTGCCAGATGGAAATTGACAACAGATCCTTTGATGAGACCTTCAACAGTAATATCCTCAACACGGCAAATCTGCAACAGACACCAGTTAGAACATGCAAAACATACTTCGCCTCATCATGTTTCTTCTGTAAATAAGCACCTGAAGAGTGAATGGAAGGGATGAATTGACATTGCAATCTTCGGGAGGGTGGAGTAGTTCAACAGGACAATCTTCTCGTTGACAGTAAAGCTTTGGAGTACTTTAAAATAAACCAAACATAAAAGTTTTACCAGTATCAGTACAACAAAGTAAAATGTAATAAAAGATAAATGACTTTTGTAGAAGGTCACATCCGACAACCTTCTCGGAACTTACAGGCCACCAGTTGATACATTCTGCAAAGGACCACGCAAGACCGCTCCAGCTCCAACCTTCACAAATCATAAAAATAGCTGTTAGCAAGTGATACCTTTTGTCTTCTTACAGGGTTTACCTATGTTAAACTCGTATATCCTGAATATAAAAAAGAGCTTTACTTTGTCCCTATAGTTAATCCACTATAAGTTCAGAGAAGCATCAATGAAAGCTTCAAATCTTTTATTATTCACACACAGTAAATGTAACAGCCCACAAAAGCTAACAGAGTCCACAAGCATACAAAAATACGATCCAGTTTATGTTTCTTACCTGGATACTATAAAATAGAGATAAAATTAGACGCTGTGCTTCAATAGTATCTCCTGTGCCTGTTAGATTTAACAGACCTTGCCCGTGTACTCCTAGGTTTCCATTGGATTGTATCACAGATGACTCCTGTATGGAAGAAAAAACACATAGTAGAATATCAAGCTTGTATATAATTCAGCAGAAAGATGAAGAAAAGATTATTATATGATTAAAATACCTTGAGCACTAACAAATTACTAATTTCTATCATTGAAGTTCCCAAAATTGTCACACCACCACCATCAATAAACATTCTAGACTTCAACATCAAAAACACCTTGACATTCATTCGTAAAGCCCCAAACACCTGATATATATATATATAGCATAGAGATCCAGACAGTACAAGTAAGAAATAAATGAATAAATAAACTGAACAAATATTCAAAATTCATGTGTGTTTTTCAAAATTTAATCGTGTACCTTGATAGCAGAATGGCTCATCAAGAGTTCCTCTGCAAATAATTCGAATTCCGAAGTAGCATAACGAGGAAGCCCAAAGTTTAACTCTCCACCATTTGACAAACTTATTGATCCTTGAACCTGTACAAGTACAACCAGAAAAATATATAATACCACCAACTTGTTCATAGGAAACTAACTACTCACATGGCTTTAGAGAACAAAAGATGATGTTTACAAAATTAAGAATCTTATCTAATTTTTCACAAACCTGGACACGGCTCCAACGCAAGGGAACAGAAACTTTAGCCATGTTTTGGATATACAAATTAGTGTAGAGGCGATGGTAAGGGAACTCCAGGATAAGAGTGTCTGTATACGTTGTCTTATTCTCGTTGTCGATCTTTAAGCTCTCTGAAATAACATCATACATAGTCCCAGCAGCTCCAGCATTTTCTTGACAACCAAAACTACTACCTCCTACAAAAATAAAAATTTACAATTGAACTGTCACAACTACTTCAACACCAAAGTGTACCTCACCACTATCAATTTAAGGAATGGCTATAGACCAAACTGAAGCTAACCATGGACAAAGATTTTAGGATCAGAATGACGGCTGAATACATCAACAGATACACGTCCACCACCTCCACCAGCATAACCATCACCTCCAGACGCACTTATACGACCAATCCCTGCCCTGCGGCATGAACCAAAACAGTATTTTCAGAGATCAAATCTACAACCAAAGCATGACAAAAACTCTCATTAGAAGTTTGGAGCTTTCTGATCTTCAGTTCTCACTCTTCACTTCCAAAGCAAATCAAAGTGGCTTAAAAAAGGCAGATGCTACATGCAGCAAAAATTAAAGGTCTAAGCTTTTATAACCCTAGACCTTAGCATTAAGAGTCAACTCCATAACTTATCTTTTTTTTCCTAAACACATCACTAAACCAATGTAAAGCCATAAGAAATCTATTATCTAAACACTTTCCCATTAAAGAAAGAGCCAAAAAAGAGTGAAAATGACAAAAAGAAGAAAAGTGTTTCTACATTTTATGTGCCAAGACGAAGATGCTGCCGCCGGACCCACCACCACCTTTAACTCCACCACTGGCCCCATCAGCCAAAACGCTGCCGTTTAGCCCCACACACCCTACCACCTCCATCGCCACTTTTCCGCCGCCACCTCCACCGTAATCAACCTCATTGCTCGTGGACCCACCTCTGCTCCCATAAACCTCCGGCTTCTCAAGAGACGACCAACCGTACACATCGCCGCCCCACACGTCCCCCGGAAGCTTCGCCGTCGTATCGGTCAAGCAGCACGCGCCTCTCCCACCGTATCCCCCACCGGCTCCCTCAACTCCCTCCGGCGTACCGCTCGCCTCCTCCGGCGGCTCCCCAGCCAATCCAGTCGTGTCCACCGCCGATCCAATCCCGAATTCGGCGTTCTCCGCCGCGAGACGGAAGGCTCCGGCGATAACCGTGGAGTTCTCAGCCAATGAGAAGTTCCCGGAGATGTTGACCGTGATCGAACATCCCGGAAACTGGCAGACCAATCTGACGCCGGGCAAGACGTGGAGGTTGCCCCTGCCGGAGATGTAAGAGTCACGTGTGAGATTCAAATCGGCGACGAGCTTACACGTGGAGTCCAAAGAGCCGACGCCGCCTAAGTCATCGACACATGAAACGGACGGTTCGTCGTCAGGGTGAGGCTCCGGCGCCGGAGAAGGTGGTGACGGCGGATTGTAGTCTCCGTCGATTAGTTTCGAATTTGTAGAAACGGTGTAGAGGATGATTATGAAGAAGGCGAAAGGGAGATGGAACCTCATCGTTGGAATTGGAATCAGAATCATGTAGAGATCAGATGATGAGGGAAGCCATGATTACACCAATCTTCTTAACCGTTGCGTCTCTACGAAGATTCAAATTCAGAAATTGTGAGGATTTATACGAAGAGACAGAACAGAGGTTTGAAGATATCGTGATACTCTGTGTCTGAACAGAGGTGGGAGAAGAAAGAAGGAGATTATTTGCTTTGTGTAGAGAGAGAGAGCGAAGAGGTTGAAGGAACGAAGGAAGCGAGAGGCGCGCTTTGTTTGGTAAAATGGTGAGAGAGATTTTTAGAAAGCTTTTAGCTTTCGCGTTACACGTGAGACTTTTTTTTTTATGTGAGCCAATGAGTTTATGACATGTGTTTATTTATAAACGACCAAACTGAATTAAAGACCTTTGGTTACGGTCATCAAACTTTACTTTTACTTAATTAATCCGTGTGTTACGAATAAAAACACAACTGATTTAGTTTAATTTAATTTAATGAATCCTTATGTTAGGACATTTCTTTAATTTAATAAAATCCTTATGTTAAAATATAATCCTTCGTTGATTGTAGTGGTTAGAGTCTTTCACTGGATATTACTGTGAGTTCATTAATGATTGACCAGTGTAAATGTCTTTAATAGTAAAAATGTTCGATGCTCCTGGTTGTAAAAAAATATATTTTCACCAATCGATTGTTTAAAAAAAGTGTTTTCACCAATCGATTGTTTTTTACTTTTTTTTCTTTCTGAGAAAGGGTTTGAAATTTATCTTGAAGGTTGTAGGCCACAAGCACTGTTGGGAATCATTTACGAGTCATAAAGTCACTGTAAAAATATGGAGTCAAATGAAAAACTCAAATAATGACCCAATGTTATCTCATGTTAATGTACACAAACCAGCAATGCAATCTCTTAGCTGACTAGCAACGTCTTAACCAGCAATGCAATCTCTTATGTTATTGTTTTGTAGTTTTCACAAATCATATTTGCCTTTTTTTCAATTATTCAGTGAAATATAATAACTTCACGAGACAAAGAAAATACTTCACATTAGGTTCAGTAGCAATATGAAAAAAGTATTCACTCACTGTTGACTCTAGAATACAATGTGCCAAACTTCCACTCTACCATTTTCACGTCTATGGTTCTTTTTCAAGTCTAGGGGTTGCAATACAATTTTCTGACATGACCTTGTGGATTAATAACTAGGGAAAATTGGATAAATGGAACACTTTCAACTTGAATTTGTCCCTCTAATATTTTTTCTTAGTTAGTTGGAAAAATAGGATTTATATTAATGTTAATACCATAATACCCTCAGATTAACCAAATTAAATTCTCAGTTAAATACATAATATAATTAAATTAGATTTTCTTTTATTTTAAAATGTAAAAAACAAGAAAAGATAAATACGTGTTTACCCTAATTATTTTCTAATTCTTTGATCTTCTTCGTCGAAGCTTTTGAAGCTCTTCAATGGCGATTTTGGCCTGAGGAGAATCACCCCTTCTTCCTGATTAAGCTTACCTTTGATATTGTTTTGATTGGATGATCTTTGGTCCGGTTCCTAAAAATCTCGCCGGAAAACCGTGAATCGGCTGGTCACCGCCGCGAGTTGATCCTATTCGCTGAGTTAATCGTTAAAACTTCTAAGTTCATTGCTTTATAGAATTTAAACTTGATATCACATTATATGTTACAGTTTTGTATTATTTGCACAAAAACTTACGAAACTAACCACTGAAAGCGCAAGAAAAAAAAAGAAAACGGCTCCAGATTTCGCAGTAAGAAGGTGGAAGACGAGGACAATATTGTCATTTAGCATTTCATTTAACCTAATCCTTACAAAATAGACCAAAACGACAGCAGTGGCTATCAAACCCGGGTTCTGCAGGTTTAAAAAGAGCAACAAAGACCACTACACCACGTTTACAACACAAGATATTCGAACTTATGTAGTATATATCCATATCTCTATATTAAAGCTCTAAAATAACTTCCCGATTAAATCTCTGTATAATCCCGATTAATTCATTACGCGCTAGGTCCTACCCGACCGCACGCGTTACGCCTAGCGTAGTTTAGAACAAGGGGAAAATTGTCGTGGGTGGTGGGTTCAAACTGCAGATCTACGTACGTATTTTACTTTTATTTGATTGAATTTTAATTAATTTAAGGATCATAGGAGAGAATATACTATGAAAGATATGAAAGATTTATGGTAGATTTAGGAAACATTTTTAACCGAATATGGAAGTTTCCATATTTTTTGGATTTGCCTAGAATATGTATACTAACTACGCAGAACATCATATAGTATGTGAGAAATATATTCTACCTTGAAGCGTCATATAAGGTAAAAAGCAGAACAAGTTATGGCATGTAATGTAGCCGAGCTATATCATTGAGTTGTGGCTATATATCGTTATCAAGATGTAGGTAGACCGAAGACATCTTTTTGATTATAACATAACTGATTTTATCTTTGCCAGAATATACAAGAAATGTTAGTTTATGGCATATATCCTTGATATATCTTGTTTAAAATTTAGAATCCGATTTATAAACTAAGTAGATTACCAGAATGAGTATTCTAACTGTAGGTAGAAGATAAAATAAAATATGATTCTAAATCTTTTTGAAAAAAAATTAAATATATATATTGTCATACTTATGTTTCTAACCGTTTTCATATTTTTTTACATTTTTAAAATTCAATTTACTATTTTTTCCATTAAAGAAAGGTAAAACATGTCCAAAATTGACAAAAGTATGAGAAATCCTATTGTGACAAACAAAAGTTCAAAGTATCCCATTTTTCTAATTCTCCTTAATAACTATGACATGTTAAATATAGAAAATAAGAAACAAACTAGATTAAGTTGGAGAAACTAGAAATCTAGTTAACATATTTATAAAAAAACGAGACCAAAGTAATGACGAGGTTTTTTTGCTGAAGTGACAGTTTAACGGTTAATCAAAGAGGGGTCCAACTAATCTTTCTGATTATTATTTTGGAAATGTATGTTTATGTGTTGGAGAATCATGTAGATAGTACTTGTCACGTTTAATGATAAAATATTGATTACCAAACTAAAAGGATAATGACGACAGTAATGTGGATGTAATGACGGGTCGACTTAAAGGGAATACTTCGGGGTTGATTAGTCATGAAGCTATGTTATATTATGTACGTGTGGCTTTGCGAAACCGACATCAAGCCAAATGGCAAGAGAATATATTGACTTTTGTTCAACGTGTTTTGTCTGTTGAGGATTCCTCAAACAGGTTGCGTGTTGGTGCGTTTCCACTATTATACATTCTTTTAGTTGTTTGGGGGTGACATTTATGTTAGAAAGGAAGAAAGCTTAGCACATGAGCAAGGTGTTCTACGTTGTTGGTTAAATAGATTCATAACGTGTGTTTTATATCACACCAAACAAGATGTTGATCTAAACGTCGAACTAGCCGACTTACGAGACACTTGTGACACAATCATTTTCTTTGTCGGCGTGAGATTAATCATGTTAAGACGGTCGGAGACTAAAGATATATATACTGTCTACCTTCAAAACGAATCGATAGTGAAGATTTTCACAAGCTATATCAATAAGTACACACGGGTTTCTGAACAATCAAGATCAATATGTTTTCTACGTGTATACGTATGTGAAAAATAATTGAATTAGCCTATCCTTGAAAGATTAGCAATTATTAAATGGGCTGGATTGTCGAGTTGGACTATCGATCCGAATCCAATAATAAATAAAATAATCTAATAATTGTAGTCCACTAACCTCCTTGTAAGAGAAGTTGACCCTTGAGAGGATTTGATTTTTTCTGCTCTTTAGTGTATGATTTTGATTATGGGAGGACATGGGACATGTAATAGCTGAATATGTTGTCATTTGAAATATTTTACGGTAAAACATTATGATTACTGTTACAGTCTAAGTGCTAACGCTAGATTGAATCATTTAACCATTAGTTGGTTAATACGCATAAGAGTAAGTTGACTTAACAATTACCGAGTAATAAAGATAATCGTGGACAGTTGGACGTAGGGATAAATCTTGATTAATCATGGCTTGAGTTCATGATTGGATTATGCTAGGTCTGGAGTTTTCTACCTTTTTAATTAGTTTGTTTAATTAATTAGTGCCCATGGTCTTGCTTAATGCTTAGTAAGAATCAGCGGTTCTGTTAGTTCTTAAGATATAACCGGATCGAATTTTACTTGACCGACCGGCGGGTCCGGTTCTTAAGATATAACCGGTTCTGTTAATCACTTGTCTTTCTGCTCCGTAAAGCACCACCACCACGATCAGAAGAAGCAGAAGAAGAAGAAGAAGAAGGAGAATCGTGTGGAGAAGGGAGATGGTGAACTATGTGCTTAAAATAACGGCAGATCTCGAGAATCTCACTAATCTCCAGCCTTCCGGTGGCTGCGACGATCCCAACTTCCCTTACCTCTTCAAGGTTTCCTCAATCTTCGATTCTGATTCTAACTTTGTTAGGGTTTCATTGTCTCGCTTATGTGGATGTAATGATGATTTAACGAATACTCTCCGTTGCTTGAGCTGCTCAGTGTACTTGTAGGATTATCAGTAAAGCTTTAAGTCTTTCCTGTTTATGGTTTCAATTTTTTTTTGTGTATTGAAGCTCTATCTCATGGAACTGAGCTTGATTAGGGTTTACTTGGGTGTTAGCGCTTCTTCTCCATTGCTTTGGGGCTGCTCATGGTACTTGTAGGATTTAGCATTGAATCTCTGTCTCATATCAAAATCCATGGAACTGAGCTTGATAGAATAGTATACTTCTTCAATGATGATGATGACAGACACAGTATATGATTCTCCTTGGTGTTCTTGCTAGTTTTGTTACATAGGAACAAGTCAGTTTTAATTCTTTATTGTCTTCTTCTCTCGCTTTTTAGCATGAAAACATTAACAGAATGTTTTTTATGTGTGTGTGTGTGTATAGTTGAAATGTGAAAGATGCGGAGAGGTGACTCAGAAGGAAACATGTGTGACTTTGAATGAGACTTTTACTCCTCCTGGTGGCAGGGGTTCTTGTCATCTTGTTCAGAAGGTAAAATCATTCATCTTCACTCTCTCCTCTTCATCTCTTTATGCTTTTGGATTTGATTTTTTGATGGTTTGTCTCCTTCCTTGAGTTATTATTATAGTGTAAGTTCTGTGGAAGGGAAGGGAATGTGACAATGATCCCGGGGAAAGGTCGACCTTTAACTCTTGAAGATTCCGAGGCTGGAGAACATGCTCCTCTTATGGTCTTTGACTGTCGAGGATATGAGCCAATCGATTTCGGGTTTGGCGGATTTTGGAAAGCTCAAGCTGTAAGTTCACACTTAGTTTTCTAATACCTTACTACTTTAAGCTCTCATGAGTTGAGTTTTTTTGGCCTAAACAGGAATCTGGAACTAAGTTTGATGAGATTGATTTGTCGAGCGGAGAGGAGTTCACGGAGTATGATGAGAAGGGCGAGTGCCCGGTTATGATATCAAACTTCCGTGCAAGCTTCACCGTCACCAAGTAAAGTAGCTGAGCGTCTATTCTTCTATCTTCTGATTCTCTCTGCACACTTAGGTGTATGTAAAAACAATGAGAAGATTGTTACTCAAGTTCTAATAAAGTTGCTACGTTCTGAAACTTATTCCCATGTTCTTCCGCTGTTCTGCTACAAAAAAGCATCCAAAAGTATGAGAATGTGCAAGGAGATATATCAAACAAACATGCATGCTTTAACTTTAGCTTCTACACGCATTTGTACACTGAAGAGGGAATGCTCATGAGATATACAGAGTGAGTGAGGGTATTGGTACTTGTATAAACAAACGTGTGAAGAGGGCTCAACGGACCAGGTGGGACTGAATCTTGTGACTGTTTTTTTCTTTTTCTTCCGAATATATGGTGGTGATATTATCTTTGTTCAGATGTTTTTATCAAATTGATATAGCAATTACACAAGAGTTTGGAAACAACAAAAATTGAATGATTCACGTTATGAGCTCCAATAGCTATAAATAGATTCCCGTGACGTGTGTCCGAAATGTCAACGTCCTTGTTGCTTTTATCCCACGACACACACCACTCCTAACTTCTATATCATTCCATTACTAAGTAATAATCACACGACGTAACATACAACGGTAGATATACACATACGTTCACACTCATAGGCAAACACGCAGAGATCTCTGAGTAAGCTGTTTTTTTGTCATCCATCTTTGATTAGTCTTTATTTGTTTCTTCGCAAGTGTG
>NC_079514.1:2725560-2760966 GCF_000801105.2 Raphanus sativus
CGATGGACTTTGACTACGCTCACTTCGCCCTAACCGAAGGAAACAAAGGTAAAGACCAGACAGATCAGGTAAGCTCACCATCCAGAGAGGCCTACAGGAAGCAACTCGCTGAGACGATGAACCTGAACCACACACGGATCCTCGCCTTCAGGAACAAACCTCAAGCTCCTCTGGACTTGCTTCCCACCGACCACTCTGCTTCTTCTCTTCACCACCAACCCAAATCCGTTAAGCCAAGAAGATACATTCCTCAGGTATTTTTTTTTTTATCCATTTCCCTTTGAAAAATAGAAAAGATTCACATCTACTTAGTTGTTGTGTTGATCTCTTTTTTGAAACTTTAATAGACTTCTGAGAGGACGTTGGACGCACCTGACATTGTTGACGACTTCTACCTCAACTTGCTTGACTGGGGCAGTGCTAATGTCTTGGCCATTGCGTTGGGACACACTGTTTATCTCTGGGATGCTTCCACTGGCTCCACGTCTGAGCTTGTCACCGTTGATGAGGAGAAAGGACTGGTCACGAGCATCAACTGGGCGCCTGATGGTCGTCATGTTGCAGTTGGACTCAACAACTCCGAAGTCCAGCTTTGGGATTCTGGATCCAACCGTCAAGTAATTATTACACAACCTCCTCTCTCTCTCTCTCTTCTGTTAATGTCGTTCATCATGTCTTAAACCTTATGTGTTGTACTGTTTGTACTGCAGCTGAGGACATTGAAAGGTTGCCACCAGTCTAGAGTAGGATCACTGGCGTGGAACAACCACATCCTCACAACGGGTGGGATGGACGGACAGATCGTTAGCAACGACGTGCGCATCAGATCACATATCGTGGAGACTTACAGTGGACACACTCAAGAGGTTTGTGGCCTCAAGTGGTCAGGATCCGGGCAGCAGCTAGCGAGCGGTGGCAACGACAATGTTGTGCACGTATGGGATCGTTCCGTGGCCTCCTCGAACTCGACCACGCAGTGGCTTCACAGGCTTGAGGAACATACCTCTGCTGTGAAGGCTCTTGCGTGGTGCCCTTTCCAGGCGAATTTGCTAGCGACCGGTGGTGGTGGAGGGGACAGGACGATTAAGTTCTGGAACACTCACACGGGGGCTTGCTTGAACTCGGTGGACACTGGCTCCCAAGTTTGTTCTTTGCTGTGGAGTAAGAATGAGAGAGAGTTGCTTAGCTCGCATGGGTTTACTCAGAACCAGCTTACGTTGTGGAAGTACCCGTCTATGGTGAAGATGGCTGAGCTCACTGGTCATACATCAAGAGTTCTGTACATGGCCCAGGTGAATAGACAATCTTTTGATCAAGTTCTGTTTATATAGCTGCTGAAAGTGGTTTTCAGTTCTAAAAACTTACTTGTGTTACTTGTTGTCTTTTTCTACAGAGTCCAGATGGTTGTACAGTAGCTTCAGCAGCAGGAGACGAGACACTGAGATTCTGGAATGTGTTTGGAGCACCAGAGACGGCCAAGAAAGCAGCTCCAAAAGCAGTCCATGAGCCATTCTCTCATGTGAACCGTATTCGTTGAAGAAACTGTGAAGAAAGAAAGACTAACAACTAAGAAAACCAGCCCTTCATTCTTGCATAAGAACGTTCTTAGTTTCATTTTTTTTGGTTTCATTCATCATGAACTGTGTATAGATTTTGAGACTAAAACTTCGATGCTTGTATAGATTCTAAATAGAAAAAAAAGATTCTTGTTTTTAATAATCTCAACGAGTCTTGTACAATCACATGATTGTAGGAATACTTCTTTTTTTATAACATTGGTCACTGGAGACATATATGACTGATTATTGCTTCTGTCATGAGTTTTTTGTTTCAACTTGAAATAGTGCCGAACTTGTCTACTAACCACCTTGGAACACATCGCCCGCATCTTTCCCCATTCTTGGTTGAACTAAATTATTAGACTGCAAACATTTTCTTTGTCTTCCTGACTTGTATGTAATACAACACTTAATGAGTCTCTTTGCAGTCTGGAGATGTTTTTTCAAAATCAAGTAAACCAAGAGTCTGGCACAATTAGGTGTAGTGATACAACTAGCCAATCAAGCAATCAAACAATATATTTGCATCTGAAATTGCAATATATATCAGTCTTTCGACCCAAAAATAAAAATTATCACACCATCTCTCAGTCTCTCACAGGTTTCTCTAACTTATCTTGAAATCTATTAAATCACTTATTAACGAATAGCTCAAAGTAGATAAGTAATTTTGGGGACGTTTTCTTACTTAATGAGTCTCAACGCATAGATTTTTTAATGTTTTATATAGGAAGCTAAAATTAGAAGGCTTGAGATTGCCTCACACGACAAACAATAGGCATATCAATCCACAAAAATCTCCTAGCCAAACCAGTTTTATTGATTTTTGGAGAAGTAAAAATATCAAAGAAAAGCCAACAAAAAAATAAAAGTGATTGTCTCCTCCCATTAAAAGAGAGGAATAGAAAAAAATGGCTTTTCAAGATTTTGACCTCATTCAAGAACGCGTAACCGCAGACAGAAAACGTAAGTTCAGGAAGAAAATCATCATTGGAGTTGTCTCTACGCTTGTTGTCGTTGCTGCCATTACTGGAGGTGCTTTTGCTTATGTTACATACGGAAACAAATCTAAAGAACAGGTGAAAACCACGAACACAACCAGCAAAGCTAAAGCGAAAAGCTCCGAGAAGAGTCCAAGCCAGAAATCATCACCACCATCTTCTGCAGCAGCACATTCTGTGAAGCCAGGCCAGGTCGATAAGATTATCCAAACACTTTGTAATTCCACTCTTTACAAACCAACTTGTGTGAAAACTCTTAAAAACGGGACAAAGACAGCTCTGTCTGATCCTAGGAGCCTCTTAAAGTCTTCAATCAAAGCAACCAATGACGATCTAGTGAAAGTTTTCGAAAAGGTTTTGAAACTAAAAACAGAGAAAAAAGAAGAAAAAGACGCTATAGCGCAGTGCAAGCTGCTTGTGGATGAAGCTAAGGAAGAACTCAACACCTCTATGAAAAGAATCAACGACACAAAGGTTAACAACTTTGCGAAAATAGCTCCTGATTTAGACACTTGGTTAAGCGCAGTCATGTCGCATCAAGAAACATGTCTCGATGGATTTGAAGAAGGAAAACTCAAAACTGAGATACGTAAGAACTTTAACTCTTCTCAAATGATGACCAGCAACTCTCTGGCGATGATCAAGTCTTTAGATAAATATCTTTCTTCGGCTCCAAAGGTGAAAGCGAGACATCTTCTTGAATCAAGAACGTCTTGGTTAAGCAACAAGGAGAGAAGAATGTTAAAAGCTGTTGATGTGAAGGCCTTGAAACCTAATGCTATAGTGGCTAAAGATGGCAGTGGGAATTTCACAACCATTAATGATGCACTTAAAGCAATGCCTGCTAAGTACAAAGGAAGGTACTGTATATATTATTAACCGTTTCATAATATTGCTTCAAAGATATGGGATCTTGGTCCAAGGATTAGTATAACTTTCCTTTTATAGGTATACCATTTATATCAAACATGGAGTTTATGATGAATCTGTTATTGTTAACAAGAAGAAAGCTAATGTTACAATGGTCGGTGATGGATCGCAGAAGACGATCGTGACGGGAAACAAAAGCCATGCAAAGAAAGTCCGCACATTCCTCACTGCCACATTTGGTATATCCTAATTACTTAGAGGTTTAGTCTCTCAATTGTTTCAAATATAGTTTATGCATTTGCGTTTATATGATAATAAACACAAATTGGATTTAAATGGGAAGTTAATGATAAATCCTAACTTTAACATGATATCAGAATCCGAATATATATATACTGCTCAATCGAACCAACCAAAATCAATCCAATCCAGGCCCGATTTATCTTTAAAGCGGTCTGACAAAAATTTGTCTGGTCAGTTTGACCCGAACTGAGTTATATACTACATGACATGAATAATATAAAGAAATTTAGGTTAATAACCAATTTGTTTTAAGGTGAAAGTCCAATAAACTTAACATCTATACTATTAAAGCAGAATCCCTAATAGGATTCTGCCATTAGTTTTCAACTTATTTACCATGAGATGCCATTATTATTTAATTTTTATTAATAGTTAAAATTGGCCAAATTTTCTCCTTTTTTTCTCCATTTAATTGATTAAGCTTCCTTTTTAATAGCTTAGTCAGATTTTGGAAACATATATATAATATATTCATTATAAAATGTGGACCATAATATTATGTCATTGCAAAACGTGAACTCAACCATTTTTATCTTTATAATTACTAGGCATGGGCATTCGGGGTCCCAATCGGGTTTCGGATTTATCCAATCGGGTTTCGGTTATTCGGGTTTATCAAAATCAGTCCCATTCGGATTATTTAAAAATTTGGTTCGGGATCGGTTCGGGTTTTATCGAGTTCGGGTCGGGGTTAGTAAATCTTCCAAGAACCGGTACAACCCAATGTACTTTCGGGTTTGGGTCCCAATCGGATCTTCGGTTTAAAAATATCTAATTTTTACCTACTTTGTAACCAAAACATAAGAAAATTCGGTTTTCGGGTTTGAAATACCTAATTTGTAACTTTCTGTAACCAAAACAAAAGTAAAATCGATTTAAAAATAAGAAATGAACATCAACCGTGATCATTCGAAATCAAACAAAAAGAAAACATATTTATTGATAAAAATAAAACCAAATAAACGAAAGCATAAAATGAAAACCACGTTCTCATGAAATGAGAAATATTGTTTAGTGGAAACACAATCTAAATCTAAATATTTCAAGATTCAATAACCACATTTAACCATCAATCTTCATGTAATAGTACCACTAACCTTAATGTAATAGATAAATATTTTAAATATTTAATATATATTAATATATTTTGAATATATATTAGGAATTGAGATCATATTTGGTACAAGATCTTTTTGGGGTTTTGAATGTTTCGGGTTCTATCGGATATCCATTTAGATTCGGGTTCGGTTCGGATAATACCCATAACCCATAATACCATAAAACAAGATCCATTCGGTTTTTTTGTCGGGTTCGGATCGGTTCGGATTCATTTTTATCGGATCAGATTGGGTTCGGATTTTCGGATTCGGTTTATTTGCCCAGCCCTAATAATTACTTTTACATACAAAACGTGAACCAATTCTTTTTTTTTTTGTCAAAATGAATAACGTGAACCAATTCTTATATACACAATATGTTAAAATTTATTATAGGTGCAGCAGAAGAATATAAACTCCGAACACACTGCACACAAAACCATAACCATATTGTTTTTTTATTTAAAACAATTTAAAAATTGATTTATATCTATATTATTAAACCAAAATTATTTATAGGACTCTGTCGGTTTAGTTTTCGTGCTTAAAATATTAAAATTTGGATTTGTTTGACTAAATTATCAGTTTCTGTACGGGTTCAAAACTACTAATTCACAAAATGATCTTCATTTTGTTAGGATCCTCCTTTTGGCAAAACAAATTATGCATTAATAAAATTTGTTTCCATAACAAAACTTTCTTTTCATTATTAACTACTATATATTTACTTTAAAAATTAATTATTAAAAACAAAACATTAAGCTATAATATTTACAAATTCACGTCAAGAAAAGCTAAAAAATAATTTGAAACATCCAAATACAAATTCGTCAATTAAATACTTCATTCTCAAATATTTAATGTATATTTAACTTAAAATATACATTGGTTTAAATAAAAAGTATTTATCCAAAAATGTAATTCCGGGCTTTTAAAATGTGAATCAAAATCTAACCAATACTATTAAAAAAAAATCCTAACAGAATTTTTCCCTTGCTTTTAAAAATTGTTTAAAATGACATGCCACTCCTATCTTTATACTTAACAATATTAATTATTTTGATTTTTTTAACAGTCCAATTATGATTTTATCTCTTTTATAACAATTAATATTAACTTAAATATAACTTGACTCATATATTACAATTCCACAAAACCATTTAAAATATGTTGCTATATACAATTCAAGCCGACAACTAACAATATGTAAAGTATATAGGATGACTTCGTTCACCTTAATATTAGAATATCACACAATAGCTTTACTTGACTACATTTATCACAACAACTAACATTAAGCTATATATTAAATTTCCATTGGTAGTTTTCTACGGGTCACAAAATAATTATCAAACACAGGTCGATTGAACAAATAGATTTGATCATTTCTTTTATGAATTAACTAACGGGTTAATAATTTTATTAACAAAAATAATCCTGCGCTTTAAAAGCGCGGGTAAAAATCTAGTAGACAATTAAAAATAATAAATAATATCCTCAGTTTTTAAGTATCATTTCCGTGACATGCAAAACATATATTTTTTTTCCGTTTCCGTGCACGTTAAAGGTTAGTGTTCGTATAAATAGAAAAATAGTAAGCCATCAGAAAGGCAAACAGAACAATCAATTTAGGCTTAGATTTTTAGAAAAAAAAATTAGGCTGCTATGTCGTTGGTTTGGAGCTCAAGTAGGTTGAGATTCTTTTAAAATTGTTCCC
This sequence comes from Raphanus sativus, assembly GCF_000801105.2. Taxonomy (NCBI): domain Eukaryota; kingdom Viridiplantae; phylum Streptophyta; class Magnoliopsida; order Brassicales; family Brassicaceae; genus Raphanus; species Raphanus sativus. Next base: position 2,732,108 of record NC_079514.1, read on the forward strand.
AAAATTTTGTAAACACTGTACATATATTCTTTTATGATGATCAATAAATTTAACATTTCATAAAAAAAACAGAACAATCAAAGCATAAATGTAAGTATGAAGTGCAATAGTAACCTTCTATGTGCTTGATTTCTTACAGTGGCACAAGGAGAAGGATTCATGGCACATTCCATGGGGTTCCGGAACACAGCTGGACCTGACAGGCACCAAGCGGTAGCCATACGTGTGGAATCCGACCGTTCGGTTTTCCAAAACTGCCGATTCGAAGGCTACCAAGACACGTTATACGCGTACACGCACCGACAGTACTACCGTAGTTGTGTCATTCTCGGAACAATAGACTTCATATTCGGTGATGCAGCCGCCTTATTTCAGAACTGTAACATCTTCATCAGAAAAGGAGTGCCAGGGCAGAAGAACACGGTGACATCTCAAGGACGAGTGGACAAGTTTCAGACAACAGGCTTTGTGATCCAGAACTGTACAATTGCTGCAAACGAAGATCTTAAACCTGTTAAAGCTCAGTTCAAGAGCTATCTAGGTCGGCCGTGTAAGAACCATTCTAGAACAGTTGTGATGGAGTCCACGATCGAGGATGTGATCGATCCTGTTGGATGGTTGAGATGGGAAGAGACGGATTTCGCTATTGGTACATTGCTTTACGCGGAGTACAAGAACGATGGTCCAAGCGGAGGAACTGGTTCTAGGGTCAAATGGCCTGGATTTAGGGTTATAAAAAAGGAAGAGGCCGTGAAGTATACGGTTGGACCATTCTTACAAGGGGATCCATGGATTCGTGATATGAAGTCTCCGGTTAAGTTTGGTCTTTATGATGCTTGATGCTAGCAAATGTGGTGCCGTGCTTCTTCTTTTTTCTTACAAGAGAACATGTGGTGAAGAGTCAAAGTGTAGCTTGGAGCGCAAGGTAATAGAATGTGAATATATAGGTGATGTAAGAGTGTTGGATCGTTTGTTATATAGGTCGATTAATACTCATACATTTTGACACAAAACATGTCTAAAGGCGTTTTGTAATGAATGATATTCCTGATCCTGATGATAAGAATGGAGACAATCATGCAGATATGGCATTTATATTTGTTAGGATTCCAGAGGCTCAAAGTCATCACTTTGTCTCAACATGAACCCACAACAAACCAAGATAGAAGTTGCTTGAAGTCAAAAAGAAACTGTAAAAACAGAGTTGTAGAAAACAGAGTTTGGAGAAGAGATTAGAGAGTAGGAGACGAAGGGAGCACACACACAATTTAAGGAGTTCACGCCCATTAACGAGGGTCACTACATCTCCCCGAGACTACAGCTCGAAATCCACTAGAAGGTATAACATAGTTACAAAAATACAAGTGATTCACTCATCATATCACTCATGAACTCACTCTAATGTATCTTACTATGTTCTAATGAGAAACCCCAAAGCTAAGCTTATGCTTGCAGCTTTCTCTCTCCCTTCTAAGCTATTTGTGTGGCTCAATCTCTCTCTCACGTTCTCAGCTTCTCTTTATAGTGGAGACACCTTCAAACCTAATGCACAAGAGGACAAAATGGAGAGGCTCCTCCTTGTGGTCCCAAAAGAAACTTAACCCATCTTCAACTCACCATACTAACTTGAGTTAAGTTTTAGATTACTTTTGATCTTCATTTGCTTGATCAACAAGTGTTCTTATCTTCACAATATTGGTGTGTGATTAGATGAGTAATACTAGTTACACCATTGCTTGATAGGCAAAGGTTAAACCATAGCTCAATTGGGCGCCAATGATATTAACCTATAGAAGAAGCCTAGTAGTTTTGTAGTATATAGTGTCTGGTCTTTTGTTTACTTGTGTATTTTGGTAGTAAGTGAGGAAGTGAGTATAGAACCTAAACTAATATGGTACCAACCAACTCTTAAACTATAGAAGCCTTAAAACGCAAATTAAAAGGTCAACAACATCAATTGAAAGTGTGCACAAAGGAGATCACAGAAGGTTTCAACCTGACTAAAACATGGAAGCAAGTGAAGTCATGCATCTTTTGATTATTTGTAAAGTGAGTATTTGGTTCCTTCGATTCGGCTTCTATCCTGCATTGCCATTTCTTCTTCCTCATTCAAAGAGTGCACCACAGTCTTATATAGGAATTTTCTATTTATCAATTTGTTAAAGTTCTTTTGGACTGAATTAAACAATGGGCAATGCAGACGAAACCTGCAAGTGGCTAATCTCATTTATCACGTTGATGATACACAAATGGGACATGCATCAACAAGTGATGCAAGAAGTCTTGGATAAATCGAAGAGATTAAGGATTAATCTGTCGAACAATAATAAACTTAGGCAAAACGTTCAGCCATGAGTACAGAAAAAAGCATCTTAACTTTTTTTGCGTAGTCCCAACTCTGAGTCTTAAAAAAGTCAAATTAGCAGCAAACTTACCACCTCACAATTTGAACTTAGCAACACTAATAAAGAGCAAATAGAGGGTTGGTCTTTGTGTCATCCATCCCCTTGCGAGGATTAGCTTTGTAAGCAAGAGGTACCACAATCTGATAGACATTTCCAAATCCAATCAGCACTTTCAGAAGGAAGTCTGATCTCTGATAAAGGTTCCCCTAAGAGAACAGAGGAGCCATTCATATTCAGAAAGGTCAGGAGAGGCATCCCACATACGTCGACGTGTTTGATTTTCTTTGAGAGCAGCATCAAATTCGATTCTCCAGGATTGTTCAATGACCATTGATAACTGTCCATTAACATCAGGGTACCTCCTGTATACATGACTCCTTCACCTATATATATCAACAGAGATATATCAACACAGACTGACCTATATATATAAAAAAGGATATATATATATATATATTTGACCTTCGGGTACCAAACATATTTCTATTCCGGCATCCGCATATTTATCCATGGAATATTTCCCAGGGAGGGTATTCTTATCACCGTACAGTCGGACTGACACATCACCTAAGTAACCACGATTCTCAAGAGCTCGTTTGATTTTCTGACGTATAGTTTGGGGATCGAGATGCTTAGGGATTGGGAAATCGTCGACGTCCAAGAATACAACTGTGTTGCCCGCTACACAAGTTTCACAAAACGAGAAACGCACAAACAATTACAAGACCGGGAACAAAAAAAAATTAAATCTAAACAAGATATATAGAAGAAATAATAGAGGGAGATGTAGAGAGACATCTTACTGGGGTAAACTCTGATAGGGTAGTGGAAATCCGACGGGTTAGACATTGCTAGCTACGACACATATAGCCGAAACTCTTGTTGCGTCTCTTATAAAGCCAAAGACTTTTGGGCTGAGCCCTGCTTAGATATTCGCAGTTGTCCCAGTCGTCCGTGTCCAAAAGTTAGTTTTGCACAGCTGTTTGCGATTTTGCAGGTTTGAAAATCTTATAATATATTTGTTGATTATTTTTATATTTTCCAATTCAAAATATTTTATTATAAAAATTGAGCATTCTTAACGTTGGTTATATTTTTTTTTAAGAATAGATTTTATAATTTTTTTATAGGATATAGTTTTGTTTCATCAAATAAGTCTCTAAAGAGAAAATGACCCAAAGATGTTTCATTAAAAAGTAAATATACATATTGACCCATATATATATTATATTCAATTTTGGATTTTAAATAATATAATTAAATTTATAAGGTATTTCTAAATAAGTTGTGTTGACCCTTGGTTTGTTGTCAGAGACCTAAACAAAATTACATGACATCACAAAGAAAAAAAAAAGAGGCTCTTTAGAAAGTTCTAGATCATTTCTGGCTTTCAATAATACTCCCTCTGTTTCTGAATAAGTGTCGTTTTAGAGTTGTGCACACGGATTAAGAAATTATTAAATTTTGCATATTTTCCATACAAAAACATCATTACCCATACACCTCAACCAATAGAAAAATAAAATACAGAATAAAGTTAATAAATTTTGCATTGAAATACTAAAACGACACTTATTTTGCAACGAAAATTTTTATCTACAACGACACTTATTGAGAAACGGAAGGAGTATGATCAGGAAGTGTGGTCAACTTAGATTTCTACCTCGTAGGAATCAACTGTCTTGGAAAAGAAAGAGAGGAAAATAAATGATATGATGTAGACCGGGCCGGATGCTTGCAGACGAATATTAACATACTCTATTCCCATGTTCTTTTCAAGAATATTTAGGCATGATCATCAGATCTGATCATTGACGAGTAGTGGTGTTTTTGAAAGACAAGGTTCCTTGACGATGTGGAGTTGATAAAAGAAGGATTGGTCAGACTGGTCTATTGGACTCCATTGGTAGGGGATGATTTGAATCAAGAGGAGGGGATGAGCCGGATTTTGCTATTAAGTCAAGCAATTCTCGTCATGTAACAGAAATTTTAGTTATATGCATGTAATTTTAGTTATCTAATACAATAAAGTAGACTTTTTTTTTTTCTTTTCCTATGTATTTGTTACATAGAAGTAAGGCTGAACAAAATAAAGTCTAACCAAAAAGTAATATCAAACACGAACTTAAACAATAAATATCCAAAATTTTAGTATCCAAAAAATTAGAATCTAACCAAATCTGAAGTGAAATGTTTTGAGTTCTTGGCAATATATGAATCACAATTATGGATTTAAATATTTTAATTGTCTTTTTAAAATAATATCCCAATACTATTTAAAATATTTTATTTGATTGGGAATTATCCAAAATAGCCAAAATAAATACTCGACAAAAGTTCTTTTTTTTTTGGAACATATCTTTCATTAAAAATAGTATTAAGGCTATTTTGTATAGTTTTAGATATTATTTTGGAATATCAATGTTACTTTATATTTTAAGTTAAATTATTTTTACTTTGGTGTAACTATCAGCTATTTATTCTATTTTTATTCCATTAATCTATGAAAACCATTTAGGCTATTCCTTTTTAACTAAGCAATTACAAAACAAAGTAATACATTCTATTATTAACCACCATCAAATAGATCAAATAAACCCCTGTTCATTTTGAGATCTCTGAAACTGGCGTCAGCGGCTGATAATTAGTCATGATTATCCTCTTTATTGGTTGCCGGAGTGTAAAACTGAAGACGCATCGACAAAATAATAGAAAGAATTCGGTTCTGGTGTCGCTAAAATAAACATCGGCCATGTTTATATGTTCTCTCTCATCCCAGTGACAAGAAACACAAAAATTCGTTCACCTCCTCTCTTACTTTCCCTTTTAAATTATGTTTTCATTCCTTTATTTTTGATCGCATCAACCAGACGTCGCGATCTCAAAGCGAACATGACTTAACCCATCATCAATTTATTAGAGAACAAAATATAATAACCCGGCGCGTAGCGCCGGAATACCACTAGTATGTAACTATGTAACAGAATTTTTTTTATTTGAAGTAAAATTATATCCGTGCGTGCACGGGATCATATACTAGTTTATACTAATGCTCTAAATTTTTTTTTAAAAATCTAATGTTCCGATTGGTGATTCATATTAGAAGAACAATATTAACTGAAACAACATTAAATGCTTTTTATCAGAAAAAAATATAAACGAAAAATATATAATAAACAGAAAGAAATCAACAAAAATAAATGTAATGAATCTTCTTCCGCTTGCTCCGTTTTTATTCTAGAAGATTTTTACTTATTTATTTATCAATAAGAAGCGTAATTAAGACAGATGATGTTGAAAATTAAACCGAATCATAGTTTACAACAAGACTAGGACAAGTCTTCTACACACTGAACTGGACTATTTGTTATCTACGGTTACGAGAGATCCTACGCTTGAGGTAAGAAGTAACGGTCTTAGTTAGTGGTTACGCTCGTGCGCACATACAGTGACCATTATGTTAAACGGCACCGTTCTAGAACGTCATCCCTGAACAAACCCGAGCTGTTTATTACCATTTTCGTCATTATTCTCTTTCCATCTTCGCCGATATTTTCATTTTCTCTCCCGAATCGCCGGAATCTTATCACCGTCCCACTTTCTTTAAACTTTAGAGCCTCTCTCCAAGGAATACGCCTCCTCCTTACTAAGATATGATCCGATTCGCCTTCTCCATGTCTCTCTCTCAAACCCTAATCTAAACTAGGTTAACCTTTTGATCTTCTCCTTTCTCATCTTCTAAATCCCAAATCAGAGATCCAATTCATCCGAATTCCTTTCTGGGCCTTCCAAATTTAGTAACTTTCTGATCGGGTTTTTCGATAAATGTGGTAGATCGAGACCATTTCTGGGGGTGCATGAGGATTTGGTGTTTTGATTGCTTCACCGACGAAGACGAAGACGAGGAAGGTAGACTGAAACAATCGGCTATGGATAACTACAACAACAAAGAAGATGTCGATTTTGATCTAAACGAGAGGGAAGTAGGATTCTTGAACGAGATGCTGCTGGACACTGAGGAGGAGGAGGAGGAGGAGGGTGCTGAATTGGAGGAGCAGTTATGGTTATCTGAGATTCGCTCCAATCATTTACTTCTTCAAGGAGAGAGTAGCAATGCTGCTGTAGGTGAAGGTGAGGATTGTACGATGGAGGAAGCTGATCACGATTCGTATCACAAACGTGCTAAAGTCTACTCTAGTGGCCTTGCGTGAGCTCTCTTAACTTTTCTTCTTTTTTTTAGTGTTGTTTGTTTGTTTGTTCGTTTTGTGTAATTCTGATGATGAAGTTTATTAGTTGCAGTGATGCTGGAAACTCTGGCTCTTCGGTGGAGAGAAGTGTGAGTTTTGGTGCTTCTTCTAGGACGGATGCTGATATGTTCTGTCAGAATTTCATCTTGAATTATAGTCGGAAAGATGGGAAGAAAGATGAGGGAGATGATAACGGTTCTTCTGAGTCGGAAGATTTTGAAGTTCATATTGATTTGACTGATGACCTCTTGCATATGGTACACATTTTTTTTCTTTTCATTTATCATCGATTTGTAGGTATCATTTTCTTTGTTTTTTTTATATATTTTTTTTTGTTTGTTAGGTGTTCTCGTTCTTGAATCACGTCGACCTCTGTCGCTCTGCTATGGTGTGTCGTCAGTGGAGAGTAGCTAGCTCTCATGACGAATTTTGGAAGGTCTTGAACTTTGAAAATACGAGGATTTCTATCGAGCAATGTAAGTTGTTCTTCCATACATTTGTTAAAGCTGTCTTCTCTGTTATTTGCCATTGGAAGAAAACAAATTTAGTATATATTTTTTTTAATAATGCCTGTAAAGCGTAATAAATCTTATGTTGACTGTGTAAACCTTGAAGGAATTGGAGGATTGATTGTGGGTTTATCGAGTCTTGTACTCTTGTACACTTGTTTTATATTCAGTGAGAGTATCAATAGAATTGTGGCTTTGAGGGCATTGGTTCTGCATTTTTGAATGATGAGATTGGCCTTCAAAATAAAATAGAAGCACCAAAATATGCCTCCGCTGTGTTACTTAAACTTGTATTTCTTCCGTTTTACTACTCCACTCCATAAGCTGGAAGGCATAACGTACATAAATAAAATATAACATTTCGTTGCTTCGTTGCAGTTGAAGACATGTGTCTTCGCTATCCCAATGCCACTGAAGTGAATGTTTATGGCACTCCTGCTGTTAACGCTCTGGCTATGAAAGCAGCTACCACTTTAAGGTATCTGTTTTTTTTTTAAAGCTGATGGTTTCTTAAATTAAGCTGATAATCTGATATACATCCATCTCAATCTTTTCGTCTGTTTCAGGAATCTGGAGGTCTTGACTGTAGGAAAAGGTCATATCAGTGAAAACTTTTTCCAGGCATTGGGGGAGTGTAATATGTTAAGGAGCGTGACTGTAAATGATGCTATTCTGGGAAATGGTGCTCAGGAAATTCACCTGAGTCATGATCGGCTACGTGAACTTAAAATTACAAAATGCCGTGTCATGCGTTTGTCTATCAGGTGAAATTGTTTTTCCATTCATTCATTCATTCTTATTCGTTTATGTGTATGTCATTCTCATTTATTTTTTTATTTTTCTATCGTTTAGGTGTCCACAGCTCAGGTCTTTATCATTAAAGAGAAGCAACATGTCACAGGCGATGCTTAACTGTCCACTCCTCCAACTTCTTGATATAGCTTCGTGCCATAAGCTCCTGGATGCTGCTATCCGTTCAGCTGCCATTTCGTGTCCTCAGTTAGAGTCACTCGATGTTTCCAACTGTTCCTGTGTCAGTGATGAAACGTTGCGTGAAATAGCCCAGGCTTGTGCGGGTCTCCATATTCTTAATGCTTCATACTGCCCCAATATATCTCTTGAGGTTGGTTCTCTTATCTGATGTTGCTTTTCCTACCCCACTCTGCTGTTTCGTACTCATTTTCTGACTTTTGTTCCCTTTTCTTCTTTGAAGTCAGTACATCTCCCCATGTTGACAGTTCTCAAGCTTCATAGCTGTGAGGGTATAACGTCTGCGTCTATGACATGGATTGCTAATAGTCCTGCGCTGGAGGTCTGTGATTGCTTTTGTTTTTTTCCACACCCACATACACGTTTTTCTACAACCCTTACCTAGAGGTCACTGTTTCCAGTTGAGTTAATCACATGTTATCTATTGCAGGTTTTGGAGCTTGATAACTGTAATCTGTTGACATCTGTCGTGTTGCATCTCTCCCGTTTGCAGAGTATTAGCCTAGTCCATTGCCGCAAGTATAGTCCTCATCTGTAGTTTGCTCTGCATATTTTATTGTGATGAGTCTTTATGCCTTAAAAAGATTTTGCTATTATTTTGCTTACACGTCCTCTTTTCGTTGTGTTTAACAGATTCACAGAGCTGAATTTGCAAAGCGTCATGCTTTCATCCATCACTGTTTCAAACTGTCCAGCACTTCGCCGAATCACAATCACTTCCAACTCCCTTCGAGTATGCACTTAGTTAGCATGATTTGTTAATACAGTTCCATTAGGAATTTTTTAATCTGATTAACCCGTTAACATCTCTTCATTTTGGTTGCAGCGATTAGCTCTCCAGAAACAGGAGAATTTGACAACATTAGTTCTGCAATGCCAGTCCTTGCAAGAAGTGGATCTCTCTGATTGTGAATCACTGTCCAACGCTGTTTGTGAAATATTTAGTAATGATGGTGGATGCCCAATGCTGAAATCATTAATTCTTGACAACTGTGAGGTGTGATACGGTTGCTTCTGTTCATTTGCTAGTGCATAATTTATTGAAATGAAAACAGGCAGTGAGGGATATATTTGGTAGTTGTTTAATTAATTCTGCCTCTTGTATCATCTTGTAGAGCTTAACAGAAGTGCGATTCTGCAATTCCTCGTTGGCTAGTCTCTCCCTTGTTGGATGTCGTGCTGTTACTTCTCTTGAGTTGAAGTGCCCTCGCATAGAGCAGATCTGTTTGGATGGATGTGATCATCTTGAAACTGCATTCTTCCAGCCTGTGAGTGTTACTTCTCTCATTTTAAATAACTAACTTTGTCTTAACTGATGGATTTCTTGTTTCTCCCTTCTGGTTGTGAATAGGTTGCGCTCCGGTCTCTGAATTTAGGAATATGTCCAAAATTGAGTGTGCTCAATATCGAAGCACCCTATATGGTGTCCCTTGAACTAAAAGGCTGTGGTGTACTGTCTGAAGCATCCATCATTTGTCCCCTGTTAACATCTTTAGATGCGTCTTTCTGCGGGTAATTATACATTTGTTTGTTATTTTTCATCTTCATGACTGATTTTATGGTGCTGCTAAACAATTTTCACGATTACCTTTTCCAGGCAACTGAGGGATGACTGTCTGTCGGCAACCACTGCTTCTTGCCCACTAATCGAGTCACTGGTGCTAATGTCTTGCCCTTCCATTGGCTCTGATGGCTTGTCTTCCTTGAACGGGCTCCCAAATCTGACTGTTCTTGATTTGTCGTACACTTTCTTGATGAATTTGGAGCCTGTCTTCAAGTCCTGTACTCGACTGAAGGTAATTAAGTCCTTGTGTCTGTCGGCAATAGAGCATATATACTTAATATTATTTCCATAATAACTTCTTTTCATATTTTATTGTTTAGGTGCTCAAATTACAAGCCTGCAAATATCTCACTGACACATCACTGGAGCCTCTATACAAAGAAGGTGCTTTACCTGCACTTGAAGAGTTGGACTTGTCTTATGGAACTCTCTGTCAGACTGCCATAGATGATCTACTTGCGTGCTGCACACACTTGACCCATCTGAGCTTGAACGGCTGTGTTAATATGCATGACCTCGATTGGGGTTCAACCAATGTACATCTATTTGATTACTTCGGTGTAAACAGTTCTACTGAGAATACTCAAGAACCAGCTGAAACAGCCAACCGGTTACTGCAAAACCTCAATTGTGTGGGTTGCCCCAATATCAGAAAAGTGCTGATACCACCTGCAGCTCGGTTTTATCATCTATCAACACTGAACCTTTCGCTATCGGTCAATTTAAAGGAGGTTGATCTTGCCTGTTCCAACCTGGTCTTGCTTAATCTAAGGTATGAATAAAAATTTACCATTTGTTTATTTGACTTGGATCTTTATTTCTCATCAATGATTGGGTTTTTATTCCATAGCAACTGTTGCTCTCTGGAAGTACTGAAGCTTGCCTGCCCAAGATTGGCTAGTCTCTTTCTTCAGGTACGTTTTTGCCCTATACTAGGCTCCTCCTTTTTTGGGCTTTATGTATGTGAAAGATGGATATCTATAGCTCCAGTACTTGTTTGTACATCGAAACACACTTTGATACCAACCTTTGTTTTTTGGTAGTCTTGTAACATGGATGAAGCAGGAGTTGAAGCAGCTATATCAGGATGCTGCTCACTAGAGACACTGGATCTCCGTTTCTGTCCGAAGGTAATAATAACAATATATGGAGTGTTTACTTCATATCAAAATTTAGCAAATAATCCATGGATTCATAAGAGACTTTAAATTTTTGAAAAACATGTCTTGTTTGGTGATTAACAGATATCCTCGGTGAGCATGGCGAGGTTCCGAGCAGTGTGTCCTAGTTTGAAGCGAGTCTTCAGCAGTCCAAATCTTGCAGATTAGGGATTTGCGCATGGGAATGTTTTATTATATACTAGTATTGAGCATGGGAATACTTTTTTTCTTATAAATGACAATTTTCAGTTTTGTGACAAAATGTTATGTATAAAATAACTTCGATCTATAAGAAGGAGATGTGTGTATCGAGAACAAAAACTTCAAAACATTGAAAATATATAGAAAATCGTTGACGAATTTGATTTATTGTCTCTTTTCCTATTATTTCTGGCAGTCGCGAAAATGCCGTGAAGTTGAAAAAGTAGATTTCGTATCATTGTGTATTTAAAAACTGCAGTAATGTAAACATGAACCTGCTAATATGTATCTCTGTTAATCCTCCTAGAATTTAATCGACTTTTCCATGGTATTGTCATCTTCAGCTCTTTAATAAACCAGTTTTGATTACTTATACCTGAATCATTTAAGCTATAGAGAAACAAAAGTACAGTTACGCAATTATTTTGTTATAGGAAAATGATGAGAATATCGTAATTGAATTTTGATAAAAAAATAACATTGTAGTTGAATAAGAAGTAATACATTGTACATGGAATTGTATTATGGCTAACAAATGGAAATATATCTTATAGATCTAGGAAGAAAATATGGTGAATTAGGAGAAGAATAATCCAATTTGCTATCCTTATGTTGGAAAGGAAAGATATCAATAATTTTTTGGCTAAATTTTGGCAGGATTGATCATGTTACACCAAACATATTTGATTATTTAAACTAAAAACAATTTTTTTTTTGTCGGGTTTATTATGCTATTAGAAACAACGAGAAACATTACATAGATGATATTACAGCTGACTATTCTACTTGCCTTATAAGAATTCATGTCTGACTGCATCATCCTGAGCCGTCCTATGAGATCCATTCATGACGGTATTCCTTGCGCTATGCTAAAGATCCCTTGTAAGACTTATCTCCAATATTCTGCATAATTCGCTTTCTCCGGGAATTGAAACCCAGACCTCCTGGTGTAGAAATTGCATCGCCTGAAATTCGAACCCCAGACTTGGGTGTAGAAGCCTTTAAACCTTGACCACTATGTCACAGTGCAAACTAAAAACAATTTAACTCCACATTTTCTATGTTTTTTTGTTTGTCTGTCTGGAGCTGTCTTTTTCTTTTATATGCGAATGCGATCCGTGATGGCGGGAAGTAATTTTTTTATATTTTTTGTTCTTTATTTACATTTTAACACTTGCAGTTTAACTTAAACCAAAAAACAAAAAACTGTTCGCAGCAGTAATTACCGTCTTCTCTCTAACTCACTCGCTCTCCTTAGGATGTCCCTCTCCTTAGGGTTTCAATAGTTTCACTTGAAATTTGAAAAACTATCCGTCGCGCTCTCTTCACCTCTCTCTCTCTCTCTCTCTCCCTCTATATCGCTGTGCCTCTTGCGTCGCCCAATCCAATCCTCTAGGGTTTTCTCTTCGAGCTCACCAGAAGTTCAGTTCAGTTCAGTTAGAGATTGATTTGTCTTCCAATGGAATCGAATCTGCGGAAGGGCGACAAGGTTTGGGTGGAGGATGAGAATTTAGCTTGGATTGCCGGCGAAGTTCTCGATTCTCCGGGAAACAAGGTCCATGTCGAAACTTCCACAGGAAAACAGGTTTGATTGATTGATTAACCGGAAAAAAAAACTTCTGCTTCGTCTCCTCTTTCTTTTCGCCTTATCCGTTGTTGTTGCCGCTTGGGGGTTTAGGTTTTCGTCTCCTTGGGGAAGGTGTTTCGGAGGGATCCAGACGAGGAGGAGGAGCATAATGGAGTGGATGATATGACTAAGCTGACTTACTTGCACGAGGCTGGTGTGCTTTACAATCTACAGAGGAGATACGCTCTCAATGATATCTACGTTAGTTCTTCTCTTTTTTCACTCTTGTTTGTGAATTGGTCTGTGTGAGTATAGTTGCAGCTTGGGTTCTAGCTTTTTATACTGCCTGTGGTACTTCATTGAGTCTCGGTTATCAGTATTCTCGTGGAGTTTCTTGGGTGTATCCGTTTGTGGTCTAAGACATGGTTCCACATGAAGTAGATTCATGCTTCGTCTAGGATACTGTGGTGAAGAATTAAAATTTAGCTGTGAAGTATGCATTTAGGTATGTTAACTCTTTGGGAATTCTTAGGTATCTTTAAAATGTAGTTGAGGTCTGTGTGTTTGAGTTTCAGTACTTGAATGATACATGTAACTGCTAAGCACTGTCCGTAATCTGGAAAAAAAAGTTTTGGACAGCATAGGATATGGCCTCTGTATTTATGCTTTACCAATCAAATTCCACCTTTGGCAATGCGGAATTACACTTTAGGGGAAATGTCATGTTGCCCATGTAGCCGCAACTATAGTCCCCCATGTAGCCGCAACTATAGTCCAGTTTCGTCTACGATACTGTGGTGGGTATGGGGAAGACTTAAAATTTATCTGTGAAGTATGCATTTAGGTCTGTTCTCTTTGGTAAATCTTAGTTTCCTTATGTAGGTGGGGAAAGGTTTTCACTCAGCTAGATTCTTCTGATGTGAATGCTGGCTTGCCCTTTGAATATTTTGGTGGCAGCTTGATCTTTCATTTATTTATGTCCGTATTGAGATAATACTACTTGTTTGGAACTATTTGTTGTAATAATTTCGATCTATTCGTTCCTGAATGATGTATCTTCTTGCAACGACGCTCTATCTCTTTTGCAGACATACACTGGAAGCATTCTAATCGCTGTTAATCCGTTTAAAAAGCTTCCACATCTCTACAATGGGTACATGATGGAGCAGTACAAGGGAGCACCATTCGGTGAGCTCAGTCCTCATGTTTTTGCAGTTTCTGAAGTTGCATACAGGTGGTCCACCCTTTTTACCTACTTGTTCTGACATTCTTAGCTGTTAACTCTCTGTCACGTTAACGAATTAACCGCATGTATGCTTCATAATTCAGAGCGATGATTGACGACAGGCGAAGCCAGTCTATACTCGTTAGCGGTGAAAGTGGAGCTGGAAAAACTGAGACAACTAAACTAATCATGCAGTATCTTACATATGTTGGTGGACGTGCTGCTGAAGATAATAGAAGTGTTGAGCAGCAAGTGCTTGAAGTAAGATCTTGCTCACACAATTTGTAGCTTTTATCCTTTTTCAAAGATGTCTTTTACTTTCCCTCTGGTATTTATTTGCAAATAAATTTTAGGCGATCATGTCTGACTTTCTTTGTTTGCGACTGATCTAATATAAGTATTCTTTTCTGCAGTCAAATCCTCTCTTGGAAGCATTTGGGAATGCGAAAACAGTTAGAAACGATAATTCCAGGTGGGTTATGGAGTTTTGTTTTTATGTCTTTCGTCAACAATTTTTTTTCATGATGGTATCTTAATAAATGATTAGAAACCAGTATCTTCTTGTACTGAAACTGTAAACTTAAGTGGTTTATTAACCCTTTTCTTTCAGTAAGGTCGTAGCTCTACTTCAGATAGATGGTTTATAGATAAGTTATTGCATTAAGACTTTACAACCCCTTGTAATTGTACCAATGTGAAATGCATATTTGGTTTATTAAACTACACCTTGTACGTTGAGTATGGTAACAGTCTTAATGCTACTGGGAGGAACTAGGTTTTCTTTTCCTGTTCATTTCACATGTATAGAACATTAGTCATTAATGTTTATAATTTTGGAATCTTATTTTGCAAACATTGAATTCATATGGCATTTTAGCTGCAGTTATTTTGTATTGCCCTAGCTTTTAGTTATATTTTAAGATTCCTTAGTTTGACGGGTTTACTGACCAAACTACCGAATGTTGGTTTGTTCAGCCGTTTTGGGAAGTTTGTGGAAATCCAATTTGACGCAAGTGGTAGAATATCTGGTGCGGCAATCAGAACGTATCTTCTGGAGAGATCACGTGTAGTCCGCATAACAGACCCTGAGAGGAACTATCACTGTTTCTATCAGCTTTGCGCTTCTGGGAGTGTAATTATTTCCTGCTCTTTATACGTGTCATAAGATATTGGTTTCGGTTCTCTTATCTGTTAATGTTCTTGTTTGGTATAGGACGCTGAAAAATACAAACTAAGCAATCCACATCAATTTCATTATCTCAATCAAAGCAAGACCTATGACCTGGAGGGAGTAAGCAACGCAGAAGAGTATAAGAATACAAGGAGAGCCATGGATATTGTGGGCATAAGTCACGATGAGCAGGTGTTCTGACTTCTAATTGGATGTAATATATTTTTCTTCTGTCAATTTTTGGTCGTCTTTGCTTACTGCCCCTATAATTTATCAGGAAGGGATATTCCGCACGCTTGCTGCGATTCTGCATCTTGGAAATGTTGAGTTTTCCTCGGGAAAAGAGCATGATTCTTCAGTAGTAAAGGATCATGAATCTAGAAATCATTTGCAGATGGCTGCTGATCTTTTCAGGTACATGGAATACTCTGATTAGTACCAATACTTCGGTGTACAAAGAGATATCTTGTATAATTGTTGTATTCTGCAAAATTAACCAGGTGTGATGCAAATCTTTTACTTGCTTCTCTCTGCACACGTTCAATTCTGACCCGTGAAGGTACCATAATCAAAGCACTCGACTGTAATGCTGCTGTTATTAGCCGGGATGCACTAGCGAAGACTGTTTACGCCCGTCTGTTTGACTGGTTTGCTTCATATGCTTCATTCTTTATTGAGTGGATATTTGTTAATGCATTACACTTGTGTTTAAACCTTTTAATTTACGCTACTGTCAGGTTGGTAGATAAAATTAATAGGTCTGTTGGGCAAGATCCAAACTCCCATTTTCAAATTGGAGTCCTGGACATTTATGGCTTTGAATGCTTTAAGAGTAACAGGTTAGCGTTAATCTGTTAAATTAGTTAAATAATTGTTTATATCTTTTCCCATCTCTATTCACTGAGAGTTTATTGGTGCATATGTTTAGAACTGTGTAAACTATGTCTGGGCTGGTGCCTTTCTGATTGCTTGATATACCTTTTTCACCCGAACAATATCTAAAAATGAAAACCCAATACATGTTTGCACGTTGCAGTTTTGAACAATTTTGCATCAATTTTGCAAATGAAAAGCTTCAGCTGCATTTCAATGAGGTAATATAGGCGAATCATTCTCAAAGGTTTTACCAGATTTTAGGGACATTCCTTCCTCTCCTTATGATCCCTGCTCTGTTTTCAGCATGTATTTAAGATGGAGCAGGATGAGTACAGAAAAGAAGAGATCAATTGGAGTTTTATTGAGTTTATTGACAATCAGGATGTCGTGGACCTTATAGAGAAGGTACATTTCTCCATGTCAGTTAGATTTATATTAAAGACTCTGTTCCAGTTTCTCGCCCCTTAACCTTTTGTGATCTCTCAAACTTGTCTCAAAACTTCAGTGAGTTTTTTTTTGTCACATTCAGTGAGTTTGATTATAGTACATTGTTTTGAATTCTCATGTCTTTTTATTTATTTACTACTAATTTCTCAAATTGTCGAGGAATAGAATTGAACACCTTTTAAACAGGGTAATTTATTACATCGTGCCAATTCTAAAGAGTTAGTGGGGTTTGATGATATTGTGTTAGTGTGGCGAATACATTCCCACACGTCTGTTTAGTATGATGCCATTTTTACTCCCATCATAGAATGTAGACGATAAATGATCCAGTTTATAACTGCAAGAATACGAAAACTTAGTTAGAAGACATTTCCTTCATCAATTGATAGTTTTATTGCATGTTGGTATGGTGAAACTTAATAATAGAGTGTCTTTTCAACGTTTCTGTTGTAGGTTCCAGCCTCAATCATTGTGTTCCTTTTTTGTTTTGTGAACATCAAGCAGACATGACAGCAAAACTTATCTATCTTCCTCTGATTCTAACTTTGATATTTTTGCTACCTGCAGAAACCTATTGGGGTAATTGCACTGTTGGATGAAGCTTGGTACAATATTCTCGTCTCATCTTGAGTCTTCACAATACGTATGCTCTTTTTGTGCGCTAACCTATCTTTGTCTGCTTTTATGCAGCATGTTTCCTAGATCAACACATGAGTCATTTTCAATGAAGCTGTTCCAGAACTTTAAAATTCATCCGAGATTGGAGAAGACAAAGTTTTCAGAGACGGACTTTACTCTCTCTCATTATGCTGGCAAGGCAAGTCTTTCTCTAGGACAAAGCTTAATGTTTTTTTTGGTTTCCTTCAAATCCCAATGAATTTCTCCCATTCCATTTCTGCAGGTTACTTACCAGACTGAAACCTTTCTGGATAAAAATCGTGATTATACTATAGTGGAACACTGCAATCTGTTATCTTCCTCAATATGCCCCTTTGTTGCTGGACTTTTTGCCTCCGCGCCAGAGGAGTCTGCCAGGTCTTCTTACAAATTTTCTTCCGTGTCTTCCAGATTTAAGGTCGGTAATACTGTCCAGCTATTTCTCTTTGCAAGATACTCTGTCATGAAAGTTGTATATATTAAGAACAGATCGTGAACCCAATCGTTGATTTGATCATTAAATTTTATTCTAGCAACAACTTCAAGCCCTCATGGAAACTCTCAGCAAAACGGAGCCTCACTATGTTCGTTGTGTGAAGCCGAACACACTCAACAGACCTCGAAAGTTTGAGAATCTTAGTGTTTTACATCAACTTCGTTGTGGGGTTAGTATATTATGTGATCTTAGTTCTTTTTCACGTTTTCTGTGGTAGTTGTAGTCTATATACAATGCGAGAAACCTTCAGCTTTTTTTCAATGGCTAGTTTGATAACGTCTTGTATTTCACAATTTGATAGGGAGTATTGGAAGCTGTTCGGATTAGTCTTGCAGGGTATCCCACACGAAGGAATTATTCAGACTTTGTGGATCGGTTTGGTCTGCTAGCCCCAGAATTCATGGATGAGAGGTACGCATATTTGATGTATGATTCCTTGCAACTGTGTGAACCTGTGTAAAAGTTATTTGACATGTTTCTGTGACCGCTTGATTGCGGAAAAAAATAGATAAAACTTAAGCATTATTTGTAGCTTTCGGCCAGATAGAATCTATATCCTGCATTGAACTTATTGCCAAACAAAAATAATTTGTTAATATATACATTATTTGCAGCAATGATGAGCAGGCACTTACCGAGAAAATCTTGAGAAAGTTAGGTCTGGGGAATTATCAGGTATGCTTCTTGGTGGTCTCTATGAACAAAGGATTTTCTCTAATGCATGACTCCCTGTCAGATATCGATTTGTTGATATTTGTATCATCTTTCACAGTTAGGAAGGACAAAAGTGTTCCTTAGAGCTGGTCAAATTGGCATTTTGGACTCTAGGCGGACTGAAGTTCTTGATACTTCTGCAAAACTCATTCAGCGAAGACTAAGAACATTTGTTGCGCATCAAAACTTCATCGCTGCCCGGGCTTGTGCAATTTCTATTCAAGCATACTGTAGAGGTGCCTTTCTCATTCACTATTATTCTTCTTATTCTCTTGCATTCGAAATTTTGTGGTCGTTTTCAGATACGTGACACCTACTCTCCGAAAACTATTTATTAATTTCTTTTGTTTAACATGTTCACATGCATCTTTCGAGAAAATTGTGGGTACTAGTATTTATTTCATTTCTAAGCCTAATAAAAATAAAAATAATATCCGTTGGCAAGGATGCCTGTCCCGAAATGCCTATGCCGCCAGAAGGAATGCAGCGGCAGCAGTATTGGTACAAAAGCATGCGCGCAGGTGGCTGTCAAGATGTGCATATGTGAAACTTGTATCGGCTGCATTAGTAACACAGTCTTGCATCCGTGCTGACTCAGCTCGTTTAAAGTTTACTCATCAGAAAGAGCACAGAGCTGCTTCTCTTATTCAGGTACGTAGGATCTCCAAGTTCATATGATACATTATGTGTTACACTTTTTGTCGTATTAAGTTCTTACATAGGGTGATATGTTTTCTTTTAGTTTCCTGATATGACCTCATTCATCATTTCAGTCTAATGCATTTCATTTTGTTTAATATTATATATATTAAATATCTTAGGCTCGTTGGAGAATGCATAAGTTTCGCACAGCATTCAGGCACCGCCAATCTTCTATCATTGCTATTCAATGTTGTTGGCGGCAGAAGCTGGCGAAGAGAGAGTTTAGAAAACTTAAACAGGTATGTTCTAGTCATTGTTGAGAGCAGGATTTTATCAATTAGCTACCTATCACTCAAAGGATGAATATGCAAATCGATGTTGCGCAGGCAGCTAACGAAGCAGGTTCTTTGCGATTAGCCAAAACTAAACTTGAGAAGCGGTTAGAAGATCTTGAATGGCGGTTACAGCTTGAGAAACGATTGCGAGTATGTTGCCAATTTTGTTATCTGTATAGCACTGATCCCTTAAACAGAGTAAATAACTAAACGTGCTTTACATTCAGACAAGTGGTGAGGAGGCCAAGTCAGGTGAAATATCCAAGCTTCAGAGAACATTAGAATCCTTCAGCATCAAACTAGATGCAGCTAAGCTGGCTACCATTAATGAGTGCAATAAGAATGCAGTACTTCAAAAGCAACTAGACATATCCATGAAGGAGAAGGCTGCTGTTGAAAGAGAACTTAATGGAATGGTTGAACTGGAAAAAGATAACACTCTGTTGAAGGTAATTTTCCTCTCCTTTAAATTGACTGTATGTTAAGAGCTTGTTCTGTCATGGTCGTGAACTGGGGATACCTTTTAAAGAGATCCGTTCTCTATCGTTGGTTTTTCTTTAAGTTGAAATTTACTTGGCGTTCTCTTTACCTGATAAGCAAAGACTTTAAAATCTGTAGAAATTTGCAACACCTGATATTTGAATGTAGAAACAAGACTCGTGTCTCTTGTAAGTTGATGCCTCGTACATTTTGGTTTGTTGGTGGTGTGTTAAAATTTACTCAGCTTTTTTGGTCATAAAGAGTCTTTGAGTCTCTTCCCTTGGGTCAACCACAATGATGATTTAGTTAACCTGCTGGTTGGTCATGTTTTTAAAATCTTCTATATTCTCCAGTCTGTGCTTAAAGAGTGGTGACTGCGATTTGAAGTATATACAGTTTTCTGGCTATCCACAAGTTGGTTATGGACAATTTTAACTTGATCCTATATATATATTTATAAATTGCATTTTTGAAAACGCAGTAAGATTTCTGAGAAATGATCTCAAAAGTGAGTAAATCTTTGGTTAGTATGCCTTATTCTTTTCTTTGTTCACTGCTTCTTCTATTTGTAGGGTATCTTTTTAATGATGCTTTCACCCTTTGCATAGAGACCCAAATTCTGTCGTCTTGGTTGTTCATCGGTTTTTGCTAACGTTTTTTAATCACAGAATTCGATGAATTCCTTGGAAAAGAAGAATCTTGTTCTGGAGAAGGAGCTACTCAGTGCTAAGACGGATTGCAATAACACACTACAGAAGTTGAAGGAAGCTGATAATAGATGTTCTGAACTCCAGACGAGTGTTCAAAGGTATGTAGTTGCAGGTCTTTTTCTCAACTTTAGGTTTGTGTCTAACAGCTATACTTATTTTTTTCTGTTGAGTGTTTTTATTTAGCCTCGAAGAAAAACTCTCTCACCTGGAGAACGAGAACCATGTCTTAAGGCAGAAGACTTTTAGTATATCCCCAGAGAGACTAGGACGGATAGTTGGTGAAGTATGTGATCTTTTACTATTCTCTACTGCATTTTTTTGTTACATGCATGTACGAAAGTCTACACTCTGTTACTGGATATCTTAATCGTTTGAACCATTCATTTGTAACTAATTGTCATTGTGTTCTCTTTGGTCTTTACTTACCGACTGCTCATTATTACAGTCTCCTCAACAGAAACACTCTAGTGCTGTTGTACCAGCTCAGATTGACAGGACATCTGTTTTCGTACGTAACTACTTCTTTTTTCCGTTACCTATATCTTTCTTTTCATTTCTAGATTGTAAATGCTTGAAAATGAGTACCCTAATTATGCCAGTGATATATACAGGAGACACCCACGCCTTCAAAACGCATCATGCCATTTTCACATAGCCAGTCAGAGTCACGTCGATCCAAATTCACTGCAGAAAAAAACGTGGTAAACATTAACTGCCATTTTCATTGTGAATGAAGAAACTGGTTTTCCTGACCTGATTGTATCATGTTCTAATCAATATGTTTGTATTATCTCAAATTCTTTTTTCCTTTCTTCTCATATAGAGCCTTCTTGTTGTTAGCTAAAGTAGATAGTGGGTTTTGACATAAGTTACCACTTCAATGCTATTGCAGGAGATCCACGAATTGCTCTCCAGATGTATCAAGGAAAATTTGGGATTCAGTGATGATAAGCCCCTGGCTGCTTGTGTGATATACAAATGTCTTCTGCACTGGCACGCCTTTGAATCTGAGAGCACAGCCATATTTAACATCATTATCGAGGGAATTAATGAAGCCCTTAAGGTGAGTCTTGATCTTGTAACAACTTTCTTCCAAATTAGACAAAATGATACGAACCCTTTTATGTTATTATTTACTTCTGTGGTTTATGTTTATTTCAGGGTGGAGATGAAAACAGTGTATTACCATATTGGCTTTCAAACTCTTCAGCACTTCTATGCCTCTTGCAGAGAAATCTGCGGACAAATAGTTTTGTAAATGGTAGTGCTCAGCGTTCTGGGAAGGCGGCATATGTGAGTTAAATTGATATCTCCAGTAGAGAGTAGTTTGCAAGTTTCATTTATATGGAATTGAAATGGCTAAATCTAAATTCTAATCGTCTATTGTTTATTGAGATTCAGAAATTGCGTGCTAACTTGTTTCACTGATGTTCTGTTTCTTGCTTACCAGGGAGTAAAGTCTCCTTTCAAAATTAATGGACCTGACGATGGTGTTCCGCATATAGAAGCAAGATATCCAGCAATACTATTTAAACAGCATCTGACAGCATGCGTGGAGAAGATTTATGGTCTAATTCGTGACAATGTGAAGAAAGAATTATCACCGCTTCTTGGATTATGCATTCAGGTGAGAGTCCGAAAGTTGGTAGATGATATTCAACATCTTTGATAATGCTTTTCTGAATTATTGATTGGATACCATACTGCTTAGTCTTTTAACATGCATCAAAATACCCATTTACCGCCATTTGGTCTTTTAAGATCTGATTTGATCGTACCTTATATTCCTAAAAATTGCAATTTGATGATGATAGCGATTTGATCGTACCTTTATTCCTAAAAATTGCAATTTGATGATGATAGCGTTATTAATTTTGTATTCTACTAGCTGTGGTAGAGATTCCATCTCTTTAGTTACAAAATACAGAAAAGTTTGGTGGAAATATGTTATAACTTTTTAAGTGTTCCTCTGATGATTCTCAAGGCACCCAAGGCTTCACGAGGGACTGCTGGAAAATCCTTTAGATCACCAAACGGTGTGCCCCAGCAATTTCCAAGTAGTCAATGGGAAAATATACTCAAATTCTTGGATTCTCTCATGTCCCGCCTACGAGAAAACCATGTATGCACATCCCATAGTTTCAATTACCTAATTATTGTCGTAGACTTAGTAAATACTTTGTGATTTTCCTTTTTCTCCACATTCGAGGATTAGGAATTAGAATGTTCATGTACCATGATTTCTCGTGTTTTAGAAATATCTACATTGTTCTATTTTCTAAACTTGATTCTTGTATATTGGTAGGTGCCCTCGTTTTTCATTCGCAAGCTTGTGACTCAGGTTTTCTCATTTATCAACCTATCACTTTTCAACAGGTAGATGTGATCTTAATTCCAGTTCTTTGCTTTATTGCTTAAGCGCAAATTACATTTTGTTTTCTGCATATCTATAATCCAAATTTCTTTTTTTCAGTCTTCTCCTTCGACGTGAATGTTGCACATTTTCAAATGGGGAATATGTGAAATCTGGGATTACAGAATTGGAGAAGTGGACAGCCCGTGTCAAGGAGGAGGTAAACCATGTTATATACTCCTTAGTTGCTTCATAGATAGGGATGGATGTCATCCGTGATCTAAAATTTTGTGAATGCAGTTTTCAGGAACATCTTGGCAGGAGTTAAGTTTCATTAGACAAGCTGTTGGATTCTTGGTAAAACTCATCTTCTTCTCTGATAAAGAAGTCTTTTTTTTTATTGTAATGGAACTTGTATTCAATTGGTTTACATTTTATCCTAAGGTTATACACCAGAAAAGAAAAAAATCGCTGGATGAAATCAGTCAGGATCTATGCCCGGTACGTCAACATTTTCTATGGTTTCCGTTTGCTTCTTTCCTTATGCTTCCTGGCCGTAAAACTTTTGAAATCTCACCAAAACTACTCGGCGCTTTTTGTTCAATTGCAGGCATTGACAATAAGGCAAATATATCGAATAAGTACGCTGTACTGGGATGATAAATATGGAACTCAAAGTGTCTCAAGTGAGGTGAGTTGATATCTAAAAACTTTTAGTCGTGGGAGTTAAATTGTGTTGAATGTCAATTGAAAGACACCTTAACACATCTTTGTGCGGTAGGTGGTTTCTCAAATGAGGGTACTTGTTGACAAGGATAGCAGCCAAAAATTAACATCGAATTCATTCTTGCTGGATGATGATATGAGGTATTATTCTCTTCCTTTTTTTTAGTAAGTTGGCTCTCAAGTTTAATTTATACGTAAGTTGAATCAAATGGAAATACGGTAGTAAAAACACAGACGTTTATATCTCTAGCTCGGCCAGGGGTTAAAATTGTGGTTTAGGCATGTTAAGTTCTGAGAATCCTTGTAGACTGAAAGAAGTTTTTAGCATTTCGAGTGTGTGGTTTTGGGCATTTGGTTGAGAGTTTCTCTCATTAATCAACTTTCTCGCTCATAACTTCAACGTAATTTAAAGATTAATGTATAGTTTTGTGTGTGTATGTGTGCAGCATTCCTTTCTCGGCAGAAGATATAGATAAGGCTATCCCAGTTTTAGACCCATCAGAAATAGAAGCACCGAAGTTTGTATCAGAATATACTTGTGCACTGTCCCTCGTCAAGAAACCATCCACAGCTTCAGTCTCAAAGCAGATCCTTTGATGCATTAGTTAGGCGTCAGTAAAATTAGAAAAATCAGTTGGTATTGCAAATTTCTCTATGTTGAGAAATGAACAATGGAAACTTAGACTTTTGGTAACTGTAGAATTTTACTAAATGTTGTAGGCGAAATATTTGTAGTTGTAAAACTTTGTCAGTTTCTCTTTTTGGACTGTAAATGGTAGAACATCTTTGTGAATACAGTATTAAGTAATTAATTAATCATCATTCGTTGAAGTTCTGAATATTGTCATTCTTCATTGCACATTTGCGTTTTTTAATACATTGCCATTCTTCATTACACATTTGCTTCTTTTTAGAACTTTATTCTTACGAGATTTAGTTGCCAACTACTATGTTGACATATGATGATACTTTTTGTTAATGTCAAAGTGTTCGAATACTTTCGAGAGTGGTTTGTCGTTTAGAGCTTTTGGTAGTTTGGCAAACCACTTGAACTTTAATGTTTTTATTGGTGACCAATTTGAATATTACAAGACACAATTTGAAACTTCGTTTTAAATCATATTTAATGTTTTTCAGAATATTTTCCTGATATTATGATGTTTAAGATATTGTTGAACTCCAATCTGGGGAACCTGTTCTTAATGATCTTCAATTTCATCTTACCAATATTATAAAGTTACATGAAAACATGAGCAAGTAGCAATGTTACGTAAATTACTAAATAGTTTATATGTTTACTACTAACCACGCTTAATCAAATATCATGTAGTAAATGTATAAATATTGTTATTGAGATCCCTTCAGAAATTTCAAAACGATATTGTTGAACTCTTGAGCACATTCGATCTGGGGAACATGTGAAGTGTTCTCAATGATTTCCAGTTTTGTTTTATCTCCAAGAATCCTACATAAATATACCAACAATTGCAGCATTTAGACAATATGCTTAAGAATAGTAATGATACTACAGTTAGTTAATATACGATAAAGCTTGAACTTCTTGTACTTACTCTTTTAGTTCGTAGGCCATCTTCACCGGAAATATCTGATCTTTGTCTCCCCAAATTATAAGGACTTCCTAAGAGAATATAAACACTTCACCGTTAATTAGATGATTTCCAGTTAAGTACACATATTAATGTTAGGAGTAAATAGCGTTTGAATTGGAAAATATTTGTGACATGTTTATTATAACATCAAGACTACAAAAAACTTCATGTACGAACCTGAGAAAGAGGATCGATGTTTAGTTTCTCATCCCTGCCAAGAGTCACCCCTTTCAATAGTTCTACTTTCTCCTTTCTATTCTTCTGATATAAATTCTGCATATATTATACCAAAGGAAAAATTCATAATAGTTTTCATCTTTTTATCATTCTTATTTTCCACACAAAACCAGAAATAAAAGAACATGAAGAAGAAAGTACTTAGGTTACTTACACTAATAACGTCGTTCCAGAGAGCATCAGGAAACACACGAACTAGCCTCGAAGAAGATGCTAACCCCATAAGTGTCCGCAGCTCTGTGGCAGTTGATGGTAACATAACCTTCTCAATGCACTCACAGTTGGATCTTTGCAATAAACTTTCACTGTCACACTTTCCCATGTTGATTCCTGAGCTTGCAATCACTACTTTCTCCACTTTTCGCGGCCACATTTTTGCCATATGGTACGCCACAAATCCTCCGTAGCTTGTTCCAACCACATTAAACTTCTGTATTCCTATTTTCTCCATTAGGTTTTCCATGCACTCCGCCTTGTTATTTTTATTGTTGGAGCATTAAGATATTCATGTGTTTAGTATACCACAAATAGTTCAAATCTTTTAGGTATAAGGGCTAACATATCAATGTCTAAACTCTAAAGATAACCCACACGAACCCAACACATAACCGAAATTTACCAATTCGTTATAGGTATCTATTTTATGACTCAAACCGACTAGGACCCAGTTAGAACCGATCTGAAACAGAATAAAAAAAAATCATGTACTGAATGGGATCCGACGATCGACGATCTGAATGTCCATACCTAATTTAACTTATAGTTTATATTGAGTTTATTGCTAAAATGTATATGTAGTCTGAATAGAATTAATTCATATTAATTTGGAATAAATAAAAGTATTTCTTAGCTATTAATTATTATTAAGAAAAAACATTATTTTTATTTTTAATATAACAATACTTTTTAGAAACACTACACCAAAACAATAATAGTGATCAATGACATAAGGTTCATATCCGATATATTCCTAAAGATGATCTTGTTCATTTACAATCAAAACAGCTATGAACTATAGAGAGAGTTAGAACGTTTTTATATTACCTGGAAGACCTCGGAGCGATTGGTGGAGGAACTAGTAGAGTCACCGAAGAAAACAAGATCGGGACAATATAGCCGGAAAGCGGACGGAGAGAAGGCTTGAATCTGTCGCCTCCACTGCCACATAGAGGATGGACCGAAGCCGTGGAGGAGAAGCATCACTGGTCTTTCGTCGGTGCCATGGTCTAGAGGTGGTGGACCCCAGAAGTGGATGGTTGTTTCAGAATCTATGGAGAGAGTCTGCGACGTTAGTCCTGCCGCCGTAAGGCAGCGGCGGAGGTAGCCTTCTAGAAGGCGTGTTGGGCTGAGGTAAGACAACAGCGACATATATCTACTCTGCTCTACTCTACCCTTCTTGGCTTCTTGTAAGAAAAGAGAGGGTGAGAAATGATAAAATGAATTTGAAGTTCTTTTTATTCAATGTACTAGATTTTGACCCGCACGCCTGTGCGGGTGTATTTTTTTATAAAATATGTTGCTATTTATTTTTCATATCAATATATTAGTTGGACAAAAAACTCGAATCCAAAAAATCAAATCGATCCCGATCCAAAAAAAAGTACCAATCCCGAACCGAAATTGATAGTTAAATTAACTATCTAAATTATTCAAAATTTTGGTATTTAGAAAACTGAAACCGAATCCAATCCGAATCGAAGTATTTCGTATATCCGAATATATTCGAAATAGATTTATTTAGATTTAATATATTTTAAAACATCCAAAACATATATGGTAGTTTTAAGTTGGTGTAAATAATTGATAATATATATAAATAATCATATGTAAATATCTAAAATCGTTAAACTATATTCAAAACACCAAAAATATTTAAAATAATTATTGATTATCTATCCAAATATTTAAATCAAACCAATTTATATGTTATGTTTAGGTATTCTGACATATATTATTCAAATTTATATCTAATATATTATTTTGTTTATATATTTTGAGAAATTTAAAGTATATAATAAATTTTAAAAACAGTTTAAATTGGTTATCCAAACACGAATGAACCCGCAAAGATCTGAATCGAATCCAAACTAAAATTTAGAAATATCCGAATGAGACTGAAATCTTTGACCCCGGAAACCCGAAACCCAAACAGACCTGAACGAAATCCGAATGGGTACCCGAACGTCCATCCCTAATTCACGATCTATTATTTTTCCCTTAAAAACAGAGTAAACAGAGTAAACATATAATTAATAGTATTTTATATGTATTATCATATAAATAATTACATATATTATATTTAAAAAATTTAATGTCAAATAAAAAATCATAATTTAAGTTGGTATATGAAAATTGATTTTTTATTGTATTTTTCTTATATATATTGAAAACATTTTTCAATAATGGTTATGGAAAATATTTTAGTAAAAATAAAATTTTGAATATATGTATATGCTGAATCAATTTTTGATATAAATCAACTTTAAATTATTTATTTGATTTGAAATATATATATAAAGTTTAAATTTTGTTTTATGATTATTCTAGACCAATGATTTTTTAGATAATTAGATTAGCTGATTTCGTATATTTTAAAGTTGACCCAAATAAATAGTTTTTCTTTCTTATAATATAATAGATTTCCAATTTTTCTTAATAACATAAATTCATTCATTTCTTAATATACTGTTATATTTGTTTCCAAACAACATTGTATTTCTTTTTATAGTGCTATTCATGTTTTCAAACAAACCTATTTTTAACTGCTATCCAATTTTCCAAACAAACATCTTTTTAAATTGTTATCTATGTTTCTAAACAAATTCAATTTGTACTTCAATTTTAATAATATAGATGTTATAATCCAAAGATTGGCATATATAGTATAAGCCAAAGATTGGCATATGTAGTTATTTAGAAAATAATTGTTATAATGTCGTTTCAAATTTTTTTTTTGTAGAGAACAGTTTTATAACTATAAGTTTGTGTTCATGTGCAATAGGATTATGAGTCCAGTTTTATGGTCAAAAATTAGATATGTGTATCTGGCTAAAGATGGTTAGATAAATGGCAATTAGGCCCAACTCTAAGTAAATTTACATAAAAATCACGTAGCCCATTGATAATTAGAAGAAAGAAAAAGTGATGGGCTTCACATATGGCATGTAATTTAGATGGACAAATAACAAAAAGTCTTTAATTAAAACCAGTGGCATTTACTTGTAAATAATGAAGTTAAGTTAGGGTAAATTCCAATTTGTACTTCACTTTTAATAGAATATAGATAGATAGGAACATCTATTTATAGGAAAAACTATTTTAATAATGATTTGTTTCCATTCTTCAATATACTAGAAACGACCAAAGTAGTTTAATATTTTTTTCATTAATATATACGATCATGGTTTCTAATTCCATGAAAGAAACACTTATTTCACTATGTCAAATTAGTGGTTTAATATTCTTTTCATTAATATATACGATCATGGTTTCTAATTCCATGAAAAAACTTATTTAACTATGTCAAATTAGTACTAA